>NC_052617.1:57488434-57658180 GCF_016545825.1 Eucalyptus grandis
GGAGAGACGTTGACTAGGAATCCTTACGTGAGGATTCAACCTGTGCCGAAGCAAGATAGTGGAGCCAATGAAGCAGCGAAGGCTGAGGAGAAAAAGAAATAGACAGTTAAATAAGCGCTGCAGTTAAATTGTGAAGTCTCTCAGGTTGTTTGATGATCTCGAGAGTCGGTTTTCCCTAGTTCTCAGTCTTTTGTTTCCTAGCATTGTTTTGAGTTTTGAAAGGTCTGAAAAACCTTTAATACCGTGTAATAAATATTGCCTTGTCTCGTTCTCTCATGGGTCGTATGTCGCATGAGCCAATCGCGTTGGCACATCGCTCAGTCTGTACTAGATTTGCTCTTGATGAGGATGCTTTAACTGGGTGGGTTGGCTGATGGAGGAGCATATAATTGCGAGTCGGCAGCATCAGTGAGTTTGCATGTCCACGTGGACATATACAGTCCATTATCTTCGACCATAAGCTCGGAGGTTATACTTAAGAAGCCGGGGAAGCGAATGAACAAGCGCTCCTCTGTCGTCGCAAAGAAGATGCGTGTTCTGAGCTTTGTCGAATGTTATACTTGCAGCTGCAGAAGTAACTAAATCAGCACAAGCCCAACATAGAGAAACAGGAGATTGGAGTCAATCGGAGCTCTTCGTGGCGTGCGTCCATGTTGGCGTTCGATAACCGGGCCTATAGGTTGTACGGTGTAGGGACTCGGAAAGGAAAATGATAATAACATAGGAGTGATGTAGAAAAATTAGGGGAGGGCACACGAGGCATAAAGGCTGTGCACAGCCATTCAAATCGAACAGAGAGTATACGAGAAAGTGTGTCTTGAGAGTGGGAGCGGGACGAGCGGATTCGGTTTTTGTATTTTAGGGTGACGATAAAAGAGAGGGAGCAATTCTCACATGAGCTCCGGCAAAGGAAAGGTGGTGGTGGGGTGGTTTTAACTCTCCTTTTTCGTGAATTTCAATTTGGGTTAGGGGGTAGGGGTAGGGGTAGGGGTCGGGGTCGTCGCGGTCGTGGTGGCGAGAGAGGGGCGACACGCATCGACGCGCCAACGAAACCCCTTCTTTTCCCCCAAACTCTGTGGGGGCGCACGCTCTCCGCTCTCCTCGCCTCTCTTTTTTTTCCCCGTCCTTTCCCCAGCTTTTTCTCCTCGTGGTGGTCCTTTTCCCCCAAAATTTCATCGCCCAACATCCGATTCGACCATCCCCTCTCCTCTCTCTCTCTCTCTCTCGTTCCGACTTGGTGTTGCTGGTCCGCGAGAGAGAGTTGGAGAGAGAGGACGCACGCACAAGTGTCACTGTTGAGCCGGCGCAAACGATTTCGCCGCCGGCAATCGGGAGATCATGACGCAGCAGCCCCCGCCGCCTCCTCCTCCTCCTCCGCCGCTGCCCGCTTCCGATGGGGTCGCTTCGCCGCAGCAGGGCGTGCAGGTCCGGTGCGCCGGCTGCCGGATGATACTCAGCGTGGGGAGGGGAGTGATGCAGTTCTCTTGCCCTACCTGCCACTTGCCCCAAATGCTCCCTCCCGAGCTCACCGCCACCGCCACCGCCGCCGCCTCCGCCTCCGCCGCCTCTCCCCCAATCCTCCCCCTACAACAACAATCTTCCCTCCGACGCCGCCCCCAACAGCAACCGAGTCGCCCAATTGAAGCCCGCCCACGGCATCGATCCCACCAAGATCCAGCTCCCTTGCGCCCACTGCAAGGCCCTCCTCAACGTCCCCCACGGCCTCTCCCGCTTCAAGTGCCCTCAGTGCGACACCGACCTCGCTGTCAAGCAGCCCTTACAGCAGCAGCCCTCCTTCCTCCCTCTTCCCCCTCCTCCTCTTCCCCACGAGGAGGTCAACGAGGTTCTCTCCTCCTTTTCTCTCTTTTCTCATTCCCTTTCCCATGCTTCTCCTGACGCGCACTTTATCCGGTCCCTCCTGATATGCCCTTCCCCCATTTGTGTTGTGTGGTATCTTTAAGTATATTGTGCTTATTACTTCAATTGCTTTGTTTAGCTCCCTCGATTGCACCCCGCATTTTTCTTAACTTCATACACTTCCTGCCTCTTTTTTTTTTTCTTTTCTTTTCTTTTCTTTTCTTTTCTTTTTCATGAGGTTTACTCCTTGAAAGTTCCTTCATTTGGGGGGTCGAAAAGGATGGTACCATGCTGCGCTAGGTCCTTCGATGAGTGACCCCCCCACTATAACAAGTTCATCCACGAAGGAACTGACTGTTTAAGCATTGGAGCGATACGGGAATTGTCTTCCATATGAATTCGAATCACGTGAAGAGACATCGAGTGGCACGGATAATGTTTAGCTATATTGTGGTTAGTTATTTTGTTACTGGAGAAAGAGACGACTGCTGAGAATATTGATGGCGGATCATATGGTGTGAGTTGAAGCGAGGGAATATGGTGGGTTATGGATCGTGCTATTTATGAATTTTTACCCATACCATGTGTTACCGCTTGTAATGGAGAGGATGGATCTTTTACATTATCTTGAATTTCTTCATATATCGGAATGGAGAAGAAGATGACAGTTTTTGGTGGTGTAGAAAAGTGTTTTGACAGACCATTTCTTGCTAGTACCTTCCATATAAGAAATGGCGATCTATTAGTGCCTATCTAACGAAAATGTACTTTTAACAATTTGAAAAATCTCCGTACATCTTTAAGCAATGAGATGTGATTTTCTGTAGGAGAACTTGTTGCAGGTGGGTATATTGACCTTAAGATGCTCTAGTGAGAAAGTAAGAACTTTAATAGGATTTGGATCAAAAGAGGCGGTCGAAAGCATGAGAAAAAATTGGCAGGATGTTGAAGGTACCAATCTTGGATGAAATGTCATTGGAACGAGTTGATGGCATGAGAGGATTAATGTAGCTAATACATGTTGGCATGAAGAATGTATTTGCTGTCTCTGTTCTTTTTGAAATGTGTGCCAACCGTTCTGATTATATCTAGGAGGTTTAATCATACTTCCTTTATTCAACATTTTCTGTCCCAATTGCTTTGGTAGTACTTCCTTTTTGTTAGAAAGTCCAACTTAAAATCTTAAGATAATAGGTGGAGGGAGAACACATGAACATAAAGAGCATTTAGGACCTGTCGTCAAATGATGTGGAACAATATTTCAATGGAGACGATATTTCAACAGCCTCTGTCACGTACAAGCCAGATTATGAGCAACCCGTGAAATTTGTCTACGCCCGTTCACATGGTTTTTTGACCACACATATTGGCGAAAGGGATAGCACTGGCTCTGATATCATGTTGAGAGACAAAAGCTGAAGTTAATGCTTGGTTAGGTCGAATTGACCCTAAGTCATCTATTTTAATAAAGCCAAGAGGCCAAGATTATAATATCACCCTTATTGCCGCCATACATAAAATAATAAAGAAAATGGACAAATATGCCTCCATCAGCCGAATACTCTCAACATCTTTTTTGCAGTTCAGGTCTTATTGCTTAAGGAGCCATTTTTTGTGAGTAAAAGATGGAAGTTTTTCATCTAGGAGGAAAAAATAGTGGACGTTTCTTGTCCATGCTTCTGGCCTACTTTTCACTTCCCTTGTCTCCTTCTGCTTAGTTATGTCACCAGGAGTAATTTAGCTTGGCATATGTGCCTCGGCATATCCATATTGTTTATAAGTCATCTGCATTTAGTGGCAGGCTTGCGTTCTTCAACATCTCTGTTATCAAGCTGAATTTGTCATCTCTAAACACAATTCTGATCTCATATTGTCATGGGGACTTTTTAGTAACTAAGGGCTGTTGATTAAATCTGCATTTGCGAAACCAATCTTATCAAATCAGGTGGTTTTCTGGTGATGGTTTAGAAGCTGGGTTGCGTGGATCTGTATGCTTGAATTTTTTTCAAGAACTTTTGAATGATAACAATTTTCGTACCTTGTATTCTTCTGTTTCGAGATTGAGAAGCACGGGTTCTTTTGCTTGTTGAGATGCTGCATGGTTAAATGGTCCCCATTGGTGGCAAAAGAACAATAGTTATCTATGGTCAAAGGTTTGAGGTGTAATGTTAGATGAGAACATGGGCTTTGGGATAGAACTTGTGACTGGTTGGCCATAGAGAGGCTTGCTTATGTTAATGATCTCAAATGAATCCTGTAGTTCATAACTTGTTCCTCCTAAAAAATTCTGATTGCTTATTCACTTTTCCCATTTTTAAGCAAACTGTATTCTTTGTTGTCTTTCAATTTTTTCCAGGTGGCTATTGAAGTGGAACGTGAAGAAGATGAAGGTGGCACGTTGGGAGAAACTTTTACAGACTACGTAGGTGTTCCCCATGTCTTTTTTTTTCCCCCCAAACTTCTGCCAGCCCCTTGCTTGTCAGCTAAATATTTTTAACCTCCTTTTGTGATCCTTTGATTCTTTTAATACGCAGCGACCTCCCAAATTATCCATCGGACCTCCTCACCCGGATCCAGTTGTTGAGACATCATCGTTATCTGCAGTTCAGCCCCCTGAGCCTACGTATGATATGAAAATTAAGGATAAGTTGGAAACCTCAACGGTCTTATCATGTTTGCAGATTGAGACACTGGTCTACGCTTGTCAGGTTACATTCATGGCTGCAACTAATTCAAATTATATCCATGTGCCTCCACTCATTAGAAAATATCGGTCATCATGACAGAGACACCTTCAGCACCTTGCCAATGGCACTAGGGCTGGATTTTTTGTTGGAGATGGAGCTGGTGTGGGTAAAGGTCGAACCATTGCTGGGTTAATATGGGAAAATTGGCATCAAGGAAGAAAAAAAGCATTGTAGGTTTTTATTTGTATGTCACATTTGATCGTTACTAAATCTCAGTGGAAATTATCTTGAAATTATTTCGCAATCTCTAGGTGGATTTCCGTCGGTTCTGACTTGAAGTTCGATGCCAGAAGAGATCTAGATGATGTAGGTGCAACTTGTGTTGAAGGTAAATAACAAACTCAAGAAACTATTAAGAAAATGTCTTTCTCATACCATGTCATGTGCAGCTGAATCCCATAGTAACTTTTAAAGAAACTCAAAGGAATGGTAAGGTACTCCTATAGTTAGATCTGTCACATTACTATATGCGCACAATAGCATTTGTTGCCATATTCGGTCTTGAGAGGTATCATCAAGATGACTGTCTCTTTTTTACTTTTGTTACCATTCGTAACTGATTTCATGCCAAGAGGAAGTAAATATAATCCGTTGATTCATGTGAACAGTACATGCTCTGAACAAGCTTCCCTATTCTAAGCTTGATTCCAAGTCTGTTGGGGTCAGAGAAGGGGTAGTGTTTTTGACGTATAGCAGCCTTATAGCATCTTCTGAGAGAGGACGGTCTCGTCTGCAGCAGCTTGTGCAGTGGGGTGGACCTGAATTTGATGGGCTTGTCATATTTGATGAGGTAATACAATTTCACTTCGTTTGTAATAGTGATCATGTGTGAATTCTGTATCCTCTATACCTCGTCAACACCGATTTGAAAGCCTCTCTCTGATGGAGCAAGGATTTGGTTTCACCTTATATCTAAGTTCAATGGTTTCACTCTAGTGCCACAAGGCCAAGAATTTGGTGCCTGAAGCTGGAAGCCAATCAACACGAACTGGTGAAGCAGTTCTGGAGATTCAGGTATTCTTAATATGAATAAGTGGCCCTATTCCTTGTTCATGGTCTTTACTCCATTTAAGTAGCCTTTTCTTTTAGAGTTTTTGCGTTTTTAGTGGGGAAGTTACAGTATGGGTAGCTGAATATGATGCTCCACTTCTGTTTTCTCACAACTGGACGGTGTGCTCTCAAAAGTCTTAGCCCTAGACCTCTGAGTAAATCTACGTGTCATCAATTGTGCTCTGGAAACGCAACCAATTCTTTTTGAAGTAGGTGATTTTGTTGAAATGTGTCATTGCTCAATTTTCAAAATGTGTTGATATACTTTATAGGGGTCCTTACTAGTGCTCTTCAGGTACTTGTTGGCATGACCTTTGTCTTAATGACTATCCTTTGTTTAATTCTATTTAGGCTCCTTGATTTTATTACCCGTGGAAGATTCTGAGCTCTGGCTGTTTTGTCTGCTAAAACACTGAGTTTGAGCTTTTCCTAACTTCTAAAGTTATTATGTTTACTGCTGCAGGCCCGGCTTCCTGAAGCTCGTGTCATTTATTGCTCTGCAACTGGTGCATCTGAACCCCGCAACATGGGATACATGGTGCGCCTTGGACTTTGGGGAGCTGGAACATCCTTCTCGGATTTTAGGGAATTCTTAGGTATTTTGTCTATCAGGATTATTTTATCTTTTAACTAGGGAATTCTTAGGTAATTTGTCTAACAGGATTATTTTATCTTTTAATGCTGTCACTTTGATTGCCAATTTGATTGCCAAGCTTATCAATTTAACATATCTGGACTTCATATCGGTTCCTAAATTTTCTGTCATGGGTGACATGGCATTTGTTTGCTTTTAGTTTTCATGCATTGGGTTATCTTTACAGTGCTAGCTTGGTGAACTTGGGTTAGAATTGCCACCAGCGTTAATACTTGCAGCGGTGTTAAATTATCACCTTACCGGCATCAAAGTACCATGGTTTCCATTGTACTTCCTGTCTAGATTTGCTTCATATCATCTCTACTCAGTCGGAGATTAAAGTCCTCTTATTTGATTCAGTAATTTTCCTGTTGAAAGAGTTAGAAAGCTAGCAAGGTATTTTCAAAGCCGGGTGGGTTCAGTGTTGTAAAGCAAATTAAGCTTCTGAATGATATGCAGTGCTTTTTGATGGCCAAAAATGAAATGATTCAATTGGGATCACTGACATGATGGTTGAGATTGCTAATAATCATTTTCTAAGCCAAGATTCTACTGACAATGCCAGGAAAAGCATCTCAGTGGCTTTAACTGGATACCAATTTTGGCTTTTAGAAAGGGCATTACACTTCAATGAAGCTTGCAAAAGATGGGATTTTCATGTTGAGCTCTAAATTGAGCTGAAGAGTAACCCCTTGCCATTGGAACAGCACACTAGCACACATTGATAAGCATTTCCATCAGAATATGCACATTTTCATATGGAGGAGAAGTCCTTGTTCATGTTGACTTATCCTGGAGGGTTATTCACTTTCATCTTAAATGTTGCTACCATGTCGATGATCAGTTTTGCAGCTCCCTGTTTCTGTACTGGCATACAAACCACTAGACCTTTTTGATAAACTGGATGACATCCTGTACTCGTGTGGTCCCAGGAAAAGAAAACTTCTTGTCAGAAGATATTTCTCTGATTGAGGATATATATCCTTTTAGATTTGATTTTGTCTCGTGACTAATCTATGATTTGATTTTGAGACTTAGCATCATCTCTTGATATTACTGGCAGTTGCTATTGAGAAGGGTGGTGTTGGGGCCCTAGAACTTGTTGCAATGGACATGAAAGCAAGGTAATAGGTTCACCTAATTTCATGCATCATTTCTGATGTTGCTGGAACTGATCTTAAGATATGTTTCAGGGGTATGTATGTGTGCCGTACACTTAGCTATAAGGGCTCAGAATTTGAAATTGTGGAAGCACCTCTTGAAGAAAATATGATGGTAGGCTGAAAGCGTATGCTTTACTATTTACTTAGAACTATTAAGTTTCAATCCCTTGGAGTTAAGAAATTGGTCATCTTGGATGTAGACTCTTGTTATTAAGCCTTTTTTCGGTCCTTATAAACTCGCATGCTTACCCATCAAATCCTTTGTTGAATAGCTTGTTAAAGTATTAAAGTTTAAATAGTTTGATGAGCTATTTGGGGGTTCAGAATTAGTAACCAGATGTCTGTTCAATTCTTTATGTCCTGAGTAATTGGTGAGTGTAAGAAATGTTGACTTCCCAAATCGTGTTTTCGCAGGAAATGTATAAAAAGGCAGCGGAGTTTTGGGCAGAGTTGCGAATGGAACTGCTGACAGCAAGTTCCATTCTCACTGATGAAAAACCAAATACAAGTCAATTGTGGAGATTGTATTGGGCAAGCCATCAGGTATGTGATTCTATGGATTTTTGGTGGTAGGATTGTATATGCTCCTCCTTATGGACCCTCCATCTGGTTATTTTGGTTTTAATTTATTCATCGATATGTTCCGATGTTCTTATTGTAGAGATTCTTTAGACACATGTGTATGTCCGCGAAGGTGCCTGCAGTCGTGAGATTAGCGAAGGAGGCATTAGAAGATAAGTGTGTTGTTATTGGCCTTCAAAGTACTGGAGAAGCAAGGACTGAGGAAGCTGTCACAAAATATGTCAGTATGACGACTGTATTGCATTCAATTATCTTAATGTTCTTTACAAGCGATATGCATTCTTATTTAGATAATCACGGGAACTTGATGATTTCTCAGGGTCTTGAACTTGATGATTTTGTTTCGGGTCCTCGAGAGCTGTTGCTGAAATTTGTTGAAGAAAATTATCCTCTGCCTGAAAAGCCTGAACCTCTTTCAGGTATTTTTATGAGCAACTGCAAGTATAATTCAACACTTTTCCCTATTGAGTTAGTAAAATTAAGAGTATGCTTTGGTTGCAGGAGAAGAAAGTGTGAAGGAACTTCAAAGGAAGAGGCATTCGGCGAGACCGGATGTGTCAATAAGAGGAAGAGTCAGGAAGGTTGCAAAGTGGCAGCCCGCTAGCGATGATGAAAGTGATGAAGATAATGATTGTGAGTCCCTTTAGGCTGTATGCATGACATTAGTTCTGCCCGTTTCACTTCAATATGTATATTTGTATTTTCACATTGGTCGTTTTTCTATAATTACCAGTGGTTGAATGGTGTAATATGAATTATACTCACATATATGTTTCCCGCTACGTGAATATTTGCTTCAGATTTTCAAATCATGCTGCTTTGCATTTTACTTGTTCAAATCCACAATTGTGTACGTCCAAATAACCAAGTTGATCTTTGTTCCAAATAACCAAGTTCTGCTCGTTTCACTTCAATATGTATATTTGTATTTTCACATTGGTCGTTTTTCTATAATTACCAGTGGTTGAATGGTGTAATATGAATTATGCTCACATATATGTTTCCCGCTAGGTGAATATTTGCTTCAGATTTTCAAATCATGCTGCTTTGCATTTTACTTATTCAAATCCACAATTGTGTACGTCCAAATAACCAAGTTGATCTTTGTTCCAAATAGCTGATTCTGTACATGACTCAACTGAATCTGATGACGAGTTTCAGATCTGTGCAATATGCAATGGTGAAGAGGTAATCACCACTTCTCTCCCTTGTGTGAGAGATTGTATGCTTTTACGTCACCTTATTCTTATATTGTGATTTTAGGGAAGGAAGAAGTTGCTTCAGTGTTCGTGCTGTCGTCAACTGGTTCATCCTGCCTGTCTTGTCCCGCCTATGGAAGATATAGTATCTGAAGAATGGTCATGTCACTCATGCAAGCAAAAGACAGAAGAATTTCTTCAAGCTAGACGTGCATACATCCAAGAACTTTTGAAGAGGTGGAAATAAACCTTACTGTCTTCTGCTTGCAGGCTAAGTTTGCAACTGTGCTGAAAAGCATTGTCATCTTGATTATAGGTATGAAGCAGCATTGGAGCGGAAAGCAAAAATTTTGGAGATAATACGTACACTGCATCTTCCGAATAACCCTCTAGATGACATCATTGATCAGGTGGCTGTTGGTGAATCCTGTAACAACATGTATTTATATGTCACGGCATAACATTTATATCATCGTCTTTTCTTCCCAAATAGAAGTGGATTTGCAGACGTGAAGAAATATTTGTGTTGAATATCAAATACAGAAATATATCTGTCAGTCTGGAAGACATTCATAGAATTTGAGGGTGCCCTCAGGATTGCTAATATCAATGAATTGTTCAATTTAATCAAGATGTTTCATCTTTAAGTTCTAATGGGCTGGCAACCGATTGTTGCCTTTTCTAATATATCAGCTTTTACTTATATAAACACCTGTTTATCTTGCAAACCTTCTTTCATCATTTGGAAGCTGTTTTGATGGCCTTCATTTAAGTTGAAGTAATTGTTGTCCAATGAGAATTTTTTATGAAGACAATTTGATGTTTTGTAAGCTATTTCTGGTATGAACATTATTTTCCACTATGATAGTTGATCTATCAACAGTAAACTTGATGTTTCTTACAACTTCTTCTGATTTTTTAGTTAATTTAATAATTATGATGCTTATGCAGCTTGGAGGCCCTGATAAAGTTGCAGAAATGACTGGAAGGCGAGGAATGCTTGTTAGGGCCTCCAGTGGGAAAGGTGTCACTTATCAGGCACGTAACACGTAAGTTTGTTTGATTGCATCTTTCTTTAAGCACTACAGTTTTTCTACCTTCTCTTGAGTTAACTCTAGTTTTTTCTCAGGAAAGAAGTCACGATGGAAATGGTGAACATGCACGAGAAGCAGCTCTTTATGGATGGTAAGAAGTGGGTGGCTATTATCTCCGAGGCTGGATCTGCTGGTGTTTCTTTGCAGGCAGATAGAAGAGCATTAAATCAGGTGAGCTGTTTCCGCAAAGAGTTACTTTGTGTTGAGGCTTCCTGCAAGTCCTAAGTTGATACTATTGGAATTTTCTTTTCTTGGCTAATTTCAAAGAGCTGTAGATCTCGTGTACATTCACCTAATGCTGTCTGGTATTGTTGCTTATGTTTGTCTGTCGTTGATAACTTATGATAGAAAAGAAGGGTGCATTTGACGCTGGAACTTCCTTGGAGTGCTGATCGGGCAATTCAACAATTCGGCAGAACACATCGGTCGAACCAGGCTTCTGCACCTGTGTACAGGTGGAGTAGGCCTTGCTTTAATCACTTGGTGTTCAATTTTCTTTTATATGACAAAGTGATTGCAATGCTTCCACAAAAAGTTTAAGAATAGAAAAGATTTGCGATGGCTGTTTAAGTCTTTCTTTAGTGTGAAGCTATCGCTCTATTGGATGCTTACTGCTATCTACATTTAATGAGTCCAACTTAAATTAGTAATTGTTCTGGGCCTAAATTTATTAAAGTTAGAGGGTATGGTTGTTGCTGAATCATAGTCAACATAAGAAGGAGATAAACTGTCAGCAGAAGTATGAAGACATACATGTGACATGTGATGGAGAAGCATGCATTCTGGGATATTCAATTTGTGTTGAGATGCTTCTCAGTTCACAAGAAGAGGGGCAGATTTTCTGTTTGTCCATTTCCATTCTTGATGCGAAACCTGTAGCCTGGCTACAATTCTGTGTTTGACATTGTTGCATAGTTTCATCTTCTGAAAAAACATGAACAACAGTGGTTTTCCAAGAGAGTTATGTTTTTTGTCTCGGCACTCAGCAAAAATGACTCATGAATTCTGTCATAACTGATGAGTGGGGGGCATGGTTGCAAGAATCCTGCTTTTTATTATTGATTTCAGTGGTCAGAGGCAAGGAAGTGCACCTGTAAGACATGTCTATTCTGGTGGGCTGAACCCCGCAGAAAGTGTTTTCTGGTGGGCAGCAAATGAGACAAGTTGGGTAGATTAACTAGATGTGAGACTATGAAGCTGCTAGTGATCAAAGCAGCATAAATACTTCATATGGCAAGATGCTCATACTGAGGGTTCACTGAGCTCTGTTGATTTGAAAGAAGTCTAGTTGCCTCATTTTCAGTTGATATGAAGATAATGCACGATTTGGTAAAGATGGTGCGCAGTATAGTCAAGTAGGAATATTACCAGAAGTGAAAGATTTTCAGGATCTTTTGTTAAAGTATCTCTTTTTACTTGGCTCAACAAAAAACCACATCATTGACCTGGGATATGGTATACGCTGAATTAATATTGGAATTGGTCAAGCGGGTGGGGACTGCTTTACATATTCATGCCATTGTTGGGGTTAAGTGAAATGATGAGCTTGTTGGTATTGATGGACTTAGTCCCCTTTATGCTGCTTCACAGGATACTCTTCACCAATCTTGGTGGTGAACGCCGGTTCGCATCTATTGTCGCTAAGAGATTAGAGTCTCTCGGAGCCTTAACACAAGGAGATCGTCGGTGAGTTTTGTGAATGATGCACTCATTCATCATTTAAAGCTTTGAGTTTGTCTTCTGTGCCATTGCTTGTAATCCTATCTTTGTCCTTGTAAACTTGATTACTTTCTCTCAATCAATTGCAGCGCGGGACCATCTTTGAGTGCCTATAATTACGACAGCACATATGGAAAGAAGGCCTTGGTGTCGATGTATAGGGGAATAATGGAACAGGTGGGTCATGTTCCTCTTGTGACCTTTTTTGCACTAAGTTTCATATATAATGAGTAAGTGCTAATTTTTTCTTCTTCAGGATTCCCTGCCAATTGTTCCTCCGGGATGTTCATCTGAAGAACCTGATGAAGTCCGGGATTTTATGGTGATGGCAAAGGCTGCTTTAGTGTCGGTTGGAATAGTTAGGGACACAGTCTTTGGTAATCTCACTGTCTTTGGCACAACCTGTCAATCTTACTTTAAGCTAATAAATGGTATTATTGGTATTAGTGTATCTGTGCAGAGTTGCGACTTCTGATATTATGTTTGACCCACCATTCTGCTTTGCAGTTGTAATTTTAAAGTTATTTTCATTGTGATATAGGGAATGGAAAAGACAATGTTAAGAATTCTGGTCGTATAATTGATTCAGACATGCATGATGTTGGTCGCTTTCTCAATCGACTGTTGGGGTTGCCGCCTGACATTCAGAATAGGTTCGTTTTATGTGAATTGATTGGTATCTGGAATTGATCTCAGTCCAACATGCTGAGCTAACATATTTTCCAGGCTTTTCGAGCTATTTGTTGGTATTCTAGATCTGGTCATTCAAAAGGCACGCATCGAGGGGCATCTTGATTCAGGCATTGTTGACATGAAAGCAAATAGTGTAGAACTACAAGGAACTCCGAAGGTGAGGTTTTTCCACTTTTAACATTCCGAGCTTCGCTTCTGAGCCATTTAACTTTAATTTCCTGCAGACTGTTCATGTCGATCCTACATCAGGTGCTTCAACAGAGCTCTTTACTTTCACTCTGGATCGTGGAATCACTTGGGAGGTACGCTTTGCTGAATGTAAGATTCTCCTTTTGCTTTTGTGCTTCATTACTCAGATCGGACCATATCTTGTTTCAGTATGCAAGCTCTCTGCTAGAGGAGAGGCAAAAGGATGGCATTGCTTCATCTAGTGACGGTTTCTATGAGTCCAAGAGAGAATGGCTGGGAAGGCGTCATTTCATCTTGGCATGTGAAAGGTAATGACTGGATTATCTGATCTTTGGGATTTGGGGTTGTTCATAGGACACTGTTTCTTTGGTGGCATAACTATCTTGGTGAATCTCCACTGCTACAGAAGTACAGTCCCCAGCTTTAGCCTTCTTTCTGAGAATTTTTTCCATAATGGTGCTCATTCCACCTAATGCTTGCGGTTCCTATATTGTTCATTATTCACTACCGTTTCATCATAATGGTTGCATTCTAGCATAGTGGAGGAGATAGATATGTTGAGATAGTTTTTCTCAGTTATATCATTGTGAAGAGTCAAGGCTGTTATGCCTTCTTTGGAAGAGTTTTAAGTTTGCTTTCTCAGATCAGTGTTCTTAATTTTATAGGTTCTAGTAATATGTATGTCCACTCCTGTTCTCATACTTTTGAGTCTTTACCTCCTTATTTTCCGAAGGTGACTTTGAAAGTTGTTTATTGGACCAGTTATCTTTTGGGATTACTGATGATTGCTATCTGAATTGCTGGTTTTCTCATTATTGTGCTTCAGCTCTACTTCAGGAATGTTCAAGATAATCCGGCCAGCTGTTGGGGAGTCATTGAGGTTGCAATGTAATATGATGTATGCTTAACTAGTTTTTTTTCAAGATTTCTTTACTAATCTGGTTTACCTTTGGCAGGGAGTGGCCTCTAGTGGAGCTCAAAAACAAGTACAGAAAAATGAGTTCTTTGGAGAAGGCTA
This sequence comes from Eucalyptus grandis, assembly GCF_016545825.1. Lineage (NCBI taxonomy): Eukaryota > Viridiplantae > Streptophyta > Magnoliopsida > Myrtales > Myrtaceae > Eucalyptus > Eucalyptus grandis. The sequence goes on from NC_052617.1 coordinate 57,502,380, forward strand.
AAAGCAGTTGGGAAGATGAATATGAAGTATCTTCTAAACAGGTAATGGCAAATTATTCATTTTATGTTAATACAACGGGCCACAGGCATAAGTCTATGCAATAAGTTCCTCCCAAACATTGACAAATAAGATTGGTTTTCTTGAAGAATTTGGAGGATGTGCATTTCTAACTTAAGTTTGACATTTGTGGTCTGAGCACTATTATGTGCATGTGTGATGCAGTTGCAGTGTCTCTGTGTTATCTTGATCTTTTAAGAAATTTAATGCTTCTTTTTCTTTACTAATTTGAAGTCTATCCATCTGAAGAATTACATGAACCTGCTAAACATGTTTTGTAGGCAATGGCATTCTGGTTTGATTAATTTGCTGTTTATAGAAGTTCTGCTTGCTTTGTAATGGTACTGTGTGGTCTATGTCTGCTAGGCTGCAATGTATGCATGTTCTATTTCTTGGAAAACAGCGCCTTTTACTCCTTTTTGTCAGTCCATCTCTCGACTTCTGATCTGGGTGTTTCGCCATGCTGATTAGTTCACAGAATGACTTAATGAGGAATTTTCGGCCCTTTGGGCATACCGTATGAGTTTCCTGACTTGTGGTGGTATAACAGCTATTAGGTGCATAAGAGCATTTGGAAAAATTTTGTGAGCTGTTAGTGGCCAGGACACCAACTCACATAATGTAGAAACTGCAATTTATGAAGGGGCAACACAATTGCTAGATGTGGAATGTCTCCCACCGTTAAGCCTCTTCTTTTCTATCTGTTGTCTAAAGGAGCTGCACAGAAGCTTGGTTATCTGCGCTTTCCTTTTCCTGTAAATAACTTTGTGGATACCTTCCTTTTTATATCCTCTTGAGGAGAAATCCATCCTTGCTTTGCTAATCATGCATGCTCCCACTGGTCACTGGCCATTGTTTCTTTGGGTTTTTATGACCAAGAAGTGCATTTTCTTGGTAATGTGTCCAATCATTTATCTTGCTGATGGTTTATTGGAATGCTGTTTTCTAATTGGTGTTAATTTTGATTGCAGTGCATGCATGGCCCCAACTGTAAAATTGGCACTTATTGCACTGTTGGGAGGAGACTACAGGAAGTAAATGTCCTGGGTGGCCTCATTCTTCCTGTCTGGGGCACTATTGAGAAGGCCCTTGCTAAGCAGGTCGGTTGCCCTGCTGCTGCTATTATTTTACACTATTTTTTCCCTGACCAAGAGTTTGGTGGTCTAGGGGCGCGTTTTTTGGGGCATGCTTTTTATTAAGAAATTGCCATGCAACATTTCCAGATGACGCCAACAATGCATGACTGCATGTGTATAGAAAAAAAGTAATGCATAATTGCAGTGCGGCCAGCATAATTTTTACATGACAGTATCTAAGCAGTGGTTGGATAATCTGGTGACCCCCTAAATCTTAGTGTTATCTTACTTGAGACTCAGGGCTGTAATATTATATGCTAGAACTATACTACAATTTGCATGTTGCAATTTCAGGAGCTGTGTTTAGGCATATTCATTGATATTTTCCATGCTTTAATATGCCTTATGAGCTTTCTGTTTGGCTTGTAAATATCAATGACTTGCCAAATTTGTGCATTTGATTCTGGATGATATTGATTCTGGGGGAACTTCTGTATGTTGGCCCCTCAGTGCTTAGCTTTTAATGCCATAGAGAGAGTGCAATCCTCTAATCGAATTTTGACAAGCTTTTGTTCACTATAGTTCCTTTTGGAACAAGGACATCTCATTGTGCATATTGAATGATTCTTATCTCTTTGGTAGTGGGACTTATCACTAGGGTTATGTCTTGTTGGAGGTGCTGAAACCTTTTACATGTTTGCAGGCTCGGCAAAGTCATAAGCGCCTCCGTGTTGTGCACATTGAAACTACTACAGATAGACAGCGTATTGTGGGCCTTTTTGTACCAAATTCGGCCATTGAATCTGTCCTTCAAGGTTTTGATTTGCTCGTCCCCCCCCCCCCCCTCCATATGCTTCTGCATGGCCATCTTTTGTTGTCTTGTTTCCTGGTTTGGATGTCAAACCTTTATTGCTTTTAGGGGTGTGCAAAATACCCGGGAACCGCCCAGAACCGGTGGTTCTTGAGGGAACCGGCCCGGTTCCCAGTTCCAATTTGTGGAACCGGTAGGTACTGGTTCGGTTCCCGGTTCCATGGGCGGATCTGCCCGCCCACCCACCCGGACCGGACCTGAACCTTTTAATATTAAAAAAAATTACGAAAAGAAACCTTAGATCTCATCTCACTCCCTTCGTCTTCGGCTCCTAATCCTATCACCATTTCGCTGCGATTACTTCTCTTTGCCATCCGCATCTCCACGTACTTAAATTTGGTTTTTCTTTTTTTGGCTTGCTTTGATGTCACGTAATCATTTTATGTTGAAAACCAAAATTGTTTCGCATCAAAATCGGTTCCATGGATCCACCTAGGAACCGGATTGGACCGACGGTCTGGTTCCCGGTGGATCCATGCAACAAACGGTGGATCCTAGTTCCAATTTTCGAACCGGTCCTTAGCGGGCGGTTCCCGGTTCTAGGTCGGGAACTGCCCACCCGGACCATGCACACCCCTAATTGCTTTGGTTGCTAGGATGTGTTTTTTTCTTTTGTTGAACAATGTATAAGTGTAAATTTGTAACATGTTTGTTGCAGGTTTGGCGTGGGTTCAGGATATAGATGATTGAGATGGCAGTTCAGCATTTTCATGAGTAAATAGATTAGACAGCCAAGTTAAATGGATCCGTCAGGACTCTGCAAACCTTATTAACAGAGTTACGGTATGCGGGCAGCCTTCAATTTGTGGGAAATGTAGGCTAACTTTTCTTTGGGGGAAAGTATGCTCTACCACATGATATTGCAATTTCTTGATGTATATTTTTGCTCCATTTTTTGGGCGCTAATTTTGTATACGAAGGTCTTGTCAAGAAAGGGGAGGGATGGTTTACTTGATATAGTGGTGAATGAATGTCTTGTGAACCAAGTTGTATGTGTCCTCATGGCGACTCACGTGAACAATGCAGGAATGTAAATCTTCACACTGTTTAAATTCGTTTGTTTCGTCCGTGAAGTGGATTAAACCGAAGTTAAAAGAAATGCATAACAACCGTTGCACGAGCTCTTCCGAGGACTCAAACCAGAGCTTTTTCCAATTATAGCATGGGAAGGAAATATGGACTTGGTGGCGATGCTGCTGCAACCTTTTTGTCTTTTTGGTCTTGCGGTACGCATTCTTGATATTGTGTCAAAATTGGCAAACTGGTTCCTACTTACTGTTGTGTGTAATGTGTGATCATTCGTCGTCGTCATTTTTAGTTTTGGGGTATTGTCAGCATATCGTGTCCGTTTAAATGGATTTGTCTCAGCGGCTTACTGAACTAAAATTGGCCAAATTCCCTTGAAAAAACGCTAACTTAGGTCGGGTTCTAATTTAGGTTTGAATTTTCTTTTGTCTCGTAAAAAATTCATCAATTTTCAATCGATATTTTCGATCGATATTCACTCAAGTGTTTTTGTGCTGTAAAAGATGACGTGTCATTTGCACATGCATGTCTATCTCTCTCCCGCCGTGCGTCATTCCATGTTGTCTCCCTTTTTGTCACTGTTTTTTATTGCCTTTCTTCCTCAATTTGATCCCAAAGAACTCCGGTGCGAAAAGAAGGAACGTATGATGGATCGAAACCTCACAATCCAAAAGCCAATGAGCAAGCATTCAACTTGTCACACACACATGTCAAACTTGGATATCAAGCTTCACGACAGATCTTTTAAAGCGGCGAAACTCGAGGCTGCTGTGGTTGCTCAAACTTTCATGAACTTCATGGTAGTCAAGGCCCTGATTGTTTTTCGAGCCACCATAAGTCTCGAGGCTACCATGGTCGCTCAAGCTTCGAGCTCGCAGCCGCGAGTGTGCATAAGCTTCGGGCTCACAGTGACCATGGCTGCTTGAATTTTGATTTATGAAGGTCAATGTTGACGTCACGCAAGCTTCAAGCTCACAGCAGCCATGTTGCTCGATTTGAGCTCACAATTATAACTGCTCCATTGATGGTCGTGAGTGGATACAAATTTGAGCCCGCTGTTATGGTTGGTCGAGCTTCTAACTCATGGCTGCTCGATTTGAGATGATGATGGGCCATGGCTGCTTGAGTTTCGTGCTCATAGCTCGAGCTGCCATGGATGCTGTGAGCTTGAAGCTAGCACGACGATGATGACCTCAAGCTTGGTTGCCTGAAAAGATTTTGTAACCTTAGCCACGAGCCCGAATGGTCATGGCATCCATGCGTATGGGCTTGAACAACCATGGCTGCCAAATGGATAAGATGGAAGGCATGGAAAGAAAGATAAAAAAAAAAAAACAGAGAAAAAAAAAATAAAGACGACATGAAATGACACGTGAAGGGAGATAGAGAGATGTACGCATAGAATGCTACGTCCAATTTTAGTGGCATTACAGGAGGAAACTTAATGGGGCCAGATTGGTTATTAATCGAAATTGGTGTTTTCTTATGAGACGAAGAAAAGTTGATGATTAAAAGCTGATGCTTTATTACGGGACAAGAAAAGTTCGGCTTTTGAGCCAATAAAAATACACCAAAAGTTAATATAGTGTGCATATAGGTACTTCTCGTGTGCAAACAGTTTAGAACCATAGTGTTGCGGACGATTATTATGATTAGCATCACTATTCAAATACTCTTGGAGTTAGAATAACATGGAGTGAAAGCGAAAATATCTTTTAATAGCCAATCACGAATGTAATTCCCTATGTGTACGAGATATTTATAGTTTATTATAGCAATTCTGTTCATTATAACAAATAATGCACAATTGTGATTACATCTTCTTAATCAAATAATGTTTGATTATACCCAATGGATTATTATTTTAATATAAAAGTATGATTATATAAACATTAACAAAACAACTAATTAGGTGTTAAAATAATAATGACATTATGACAAACATTCTATTGAACAATGAAATTATGGATAATTCTACATAAGAGTAAGCAATTAATCACAAACTCACTATCGTAATGAATAGTAGTACTATATAATGAAAAATTAACCTTCTCAAGATGTCATATCACAATTTGTTTGCAATTATGATTAACCATTGTATTTATCGTATTAAGTAATTCAAATTACAGTAAACATGAATCTAACATGGGTTTAATCAGAGGGAGTCTAGAGACAGGGGACTAGCTATTGTAGCCATTACTAATAAGGGAGTGGCGTCTGCAAAAAAAAAATAAATAAATAAAAAATGCAACAATCATTTCCGAAAGACGAAATGAAATATATCGCAAGTCTTCATATGCGACCGTGAGCAAGCAGGATATGCTTCCAGCATTTCATGGCAAGGTGCCAATCCTGATGCAAAATCTAATCCACGACAACTTCAAGAGGATCGCAAGACCTTCCCACATCAGTGGAATCCCAGAGAAAGGACGTTTAGTTACATGTACGGGATTGCCACGGAAGAGATGAGGAGGAGCTTGGGAACCAAAAGTGTGCCATTGGGATACAAGCAAAACAGCCCAGCATTCCATCCATTCAAAACTTCAATGACAACCCTAGTCTGTGACTATTATACACAACATCTATCATGCACAACGACATTTGATCACCAAAGCAATGAAAACAAATCATCGGCATCACACGAGGACATGCTTTCTGCTGAGCGTTCGGTGTAAGATATTAAGCTTTGCAGCAAACAAAGCGACCAAATCCTTTAGGGGGATGATGGGTCTCGCCGTCGCCGGAGATTTCCACAGCCTTGTGCTTCAGCTGCTGCTGCTGCTGCTTGTGCTCATCTTTGGGCACGGTCAGAGTAAGCACGCCGTCCCGCATCGACGCCTTGATCTCTTCGACTTTAGCATTGTCCGGTAGACGGAACTGGCGGTAGAGGCGGGAGGCGCTCCCCCGCTCTCGGCAGTGCCACTTGCTGCCTTTCTCCGCGGCCGCGGCTTCAGCTTCCTCTTTCCTCTCCCCGCTTATAAGGACGGCTCTTCCGTCGACAAGCTCTAGCTTCAGGTCCTCCTTGGAGAAGCCAGGGAGATCGACGTGGAAGACGTGGGCGTGGGGAGTTTCCTTCCAGTCCACCTGGGGTTGGGAGCCTGATGAGGAGGAGGAGTTACGAGTGATCAGATCCGCAAAGGGATGATTGAAGAAGTCGGAGAGAAGCGTCGACATGATTTTGAGGTTGGGAGGCGGTTGGGAGGCGGGGGGAAAGCAAAGCGAAGAGTAGAGTAGGAACTGGCAGATGCTATTGTGGAAGGTGCAGTGGGGAGGGAGGAGGGAGTTATATAAGAGTGGTGGGATTCCTGAAGGACCTGGAGCGCCGTGGGAAAGTCAAAAATGCGGGAGAAGCGTCTAGGAGGAACTATAAGTCTTTCTAGAAGTCTATATATTTTTCTTTAAGTCTTTAGTCTTCGAGTGGTGCTGTTGCTGTGCTGTGCCTATGGGGACCTCACTTTCGTTTGATCCAAAATCCATTTTACAGTGGGGCTTAAAAATCCGAGATACGAGTTAAAGAGGAATGTCCGGATACTCTCCTAGTCAAAGCCAAAGGTCGCTTGGCATTCATAAATTATGCAGTAGCAGCCCGCTTCCGTTCCATTTCTGGTGCTGACTTTCGGGGCGTGTTTAATAAAATTTCTATTTATGATAATAATTTCTGTTTAACAATAGTCCATTTCACATATGAGTTTTTTTTTAGTATTCGAGTGCTTTTAGTAACCACACGAAATTATTATTTTTGTAATAAAAAAAAAAAACAGGAATGTATTTTATATGATCCTCAAATTTTTTTATAACACATAATTTCTTTTAATTTTTTTAACAATTTTATGAGATTTTTCTAGTTTTGTATCTTTTCTTCTTCCTATTCTAGTCGGTCGCCTTGGCCAAGCATGAAAACCGATAAAGCTTACGGTGGTTAGGCATTGGCCATTACAAGACTCGGTGAAGAAGAAAAGAGAAAAATAACTTATTTTAAAAATTATTTTCAGAAATAAAGAAGTAATCTTTTTTCTATTTCTTTTTTATTTATTTCAATCTAGAGAACAGAAAAATTAGCTTTATTTTTTTCTGCTTTAGGAAACAAAAGAGGAAATATTGAGAAATGGAGACGTTGCGAAACACGCCTCAATCGTAGCCGACCCAAAGAGCCCATTTAGGAAATAGGGCTTTGCCTGTTTCTGTCCCGGAAAAAAGCCCAAAAGCGCTTTAAATTCCCCCCTCCTTTCCTCCTCCTCCTACTCCAAATAAAACCGGCGGACCGGCGTGCCTCTGCTGCTCCCGAACCCGATTGATCTCTCGCCGTCGCTCCACCTCCTCCTCCGTCGACGGCGGCGATGCCGCTGTTCATCTCCGATGACGAGCTGTCGCGGTGCTCCAACGATGGGGCGCTGGTGGCGGAGAAAGCCGACGCCTTCATCCGGAACCTGCAGAGGGAGCTGGAGTCCGTCAGGGCGCAGCAGGACGCGTCCGCCATCACGGCGGAGCAGACGTGCTCCCTCCTGGAGCAGAAGTACCTCTCCCTCTCCTCCGACTTCGCCGACCTCCAGTCCAATTCCCTCCACCTCCAGTCCTCCCTCGATCGCCACCTCTCCGACCTCGCCGACCTCCAGTCCCAGAAGCACCACCTCCACCTCCGATGCGTACGTACCCCCACCCTTGTCCCCTTGCCCCCCCTCGATTTTCCCTTTTTTTTGATTGTTAAGAACTGTGGTTTCCGATCGGTTTGTGCGCAGATGGAAAAGGATGGCGAGATAGAGAGGCTGGCCACCGAGGTCTCCGAGCTTCACAAGTCGAAGAGGCAGCTCATGGAGTTGGTGGAGCACAAGGGCCTCGAGCTCTCCGAGAAGAACGCCACCATCAAGTCTTACCTCGATAAGATCGTATTCCTTCTCTCCCTCCCTTTCCTGCTCCTCCTCTTATAATCAAACGCTATTGTTTTATCGCATCGTTTTTCTTCGGAATTCGCTCCACAGTTTAGGGACCGATGAGGAGTCTTTGAAATGATGGTTGCTTTGTTCTCTTACGTGATAACCCTTTTGCAGGTGAGCTTGACAGAGAATGCTTCTCAGAAAGAGGCACTTCTCAGTGAAATTGAAGCGGAATTAACAAGGAGCCAGGCTGCCTGTTCTCGGCTCTCTCAGGTTTCTTATTTGCTCCTTTTCTGTTCTAGACCTTCTTTAGACTGTTTTCTCCGTCTCCTACGTTGATTGTGTTTGTATGACTCTTTTGCTGGTTGCCCTGTAGAAGTTTTAGTATGTGCGGACCTCTGTGACGTTGGACGACATAACCTACTTCTATTTTATCATCATTAATGAACAAGACTCGTTCTATATTGTCACTTGGAATTATATCTATGACCTTTTATCCTTTGTTCATTTTGCCTTTCTCAATTTGATGCCTTGGTTCGATGTGGGAGATACTGGTTTTAATGCTATGATTTTGTATCTTAGGAAAAAGAGCTGATCGAGCGACATAATGTGTGGCTTAATGATGAGTTGAAGGCCAAAGTTGACAGTGCCACTGAGTTGCGCAGAGTCCACGCCGATCTCGAATCAGATCTGTCTGCTAAGCTTGCGGATGTAAGTGTTTAAACTTGCAAGAACTTGTCTTCATCCTAGTCGGTATAGAATGTAGATTTCTGGTTGACCTTTTCGTCCTTTGCAGGTAGACAGACAATTAGCCAATTCCTCTTCTTCTTTAAATTGGAACAAGGAAAGAGTGAGGGAGCTAGAAACGAAACTAGTAGCCATGCAAGAGGTATGATGATGCTAATTTTTATATTTTATTTTTCTGTGATTGTATTTGATTTCTAGGTTACATGTGCAAACAAGTTATAATAATGGTTTGTTCAACTGAAAAGGAGCTATGCTCGACTAAAGATTCTGCAGCAGCCAATGAGGAGCGATTTCAAGCAGAAATCTCTACTGTAAGTGATAAAAAAGAAAATTATTTGCCTCTTTGTAACATGAACTTAATTATTCTACATTTGCTAAATTTGATAATCTTGCAAATATAAATTAGCAAACTCTTAATGGCATAATCCCCTGCATAGACATATGGTGCATTGCCATGGAAATGATGCTGGCAAAGGAATATTGCACAGTCAATTAGAAGTTTAGCAATTCCGTATCATCAAACTCTGTATTACTTGGGAAAGAAGTAGATTATTTTCCATTGTTGGCGAAGAATTTTGAGGGGCTCCGGCCTCTAATCTATGCAGGGGGTGTTTGATGATTCCAATGATTGAAGCCTTTTGTGCTTAAGCATCGGGTCAAATTTGGAGCCTTATAGGTTTTTATTCTCTGTTTGCAAAATTCTCTTTATATGGTAGGCCATATCTTTAGATTAAAGATTTGTGTCACTCTCTGAGGTTCCTAACTTAAAAGTCTCTGTTGCGAGTCAATTTCAATCACTTCACAACTCTATGTGCTCTTCTCTGTCTCTGTGCTTTCAATCCATCGAATGAACCATGTCTACAAAATGCCGGGAACCCAAGTTGTATTTCTAATACCATTCCGATCATTTTGAGAAGTGTTCTATAATGAGTATCATTGTACACTTTTTCTTTTCTTTCTTAAATATTTTTCATTAAACCTTTCGTGATTGTTGCTAACAAATGCTTCTTATATGCCTCTCCTTGTGTAGGTGAATAGACTTGTTGAATTGTATAAAGAAAGTAGCGAAGAATGGTCCAGAAAGGCTGGCGAGCTTGAGGGTGTTATTAAAGCTTTAGAAGTGAGGTTTTAGCGGGTACCTAATGTTTCAAAACTTGATTGTTCAATTTTTAATTTCCTTTTCCCCCAACATTGACAGACACATTTAACTCAAGTGGAAAATAACAACAAAGAAAAACTCGAAGAGGAGTTATCCACCAGAAGGCAACTAGAGAAGGTGTTCTATTCTGTCTCTTCTTTTTAAGAGCAGCTTAACTTGATAATTGTTCCTTGTATCTGGTTGTCATTATTCATTAGCGAATTTAAAGAATTTCATGTTTATGTTTTTGTTTCATTTTAGGTTGTAGAACTTTGATCATGGATGAAAAGATGTCAGTGGTAATTAGTTATTTCATATCTTTTGATTGAATCAACTCCTAGTAATACTTCCGTGTGTTTGCTACCATTTGTGAGGCTGAATAATTACTATGCATCTGGGTATATTGATCAATTTGCTAATTAATGTAGTTTGTGAGGTGGCAACCCCATTTAACTTATCGGTGATTATAGTACTGAGGCAAACCTTGGGTCCTAATTGAATTATTTATAATAGTTAGTCATTTCATTATGATTTATTGGCTTTTTTTTTTCTTTTCTTTTCACTCTTTTCTATAGGAAGCTGAAGATCTGAAGGCGAAACTGGAAAAATGTGAAGCTGAAATGGAATCTCTGAGGAAAAATAATGAGTCAAATCTTCTTCCTCTTAGTAGTTTCAGTTTAGAAAGGTGCGTCACATCATCTATGAGGTCTTTTGGTTTGTTGTACCATCGTGTAACTTATCATAATGGCATGTTTTCCATGGTCATGATCTGTATATTCACCATGAAGTATTGAGATCCCTGCTGGAAAGTCTTATCTCATCTTCCAGAAGATTTCAACAATCTTTTCTACTTCCAAATTATATTGTACTCTCTGAACTTTTTCTGACATGCCTTGTGGTGAGAGCTAGGATTCCAGATGGGTTTTAATAGAAACCTTCTGCTCTGATCTATTTCTATATGTTTGTTTGATGCCATTTGCTTTCATTGAATTGTCAATATCGTTAGCCATCGCCTCATGTTATTTTGATCAATTTATATGCTTCTAGTTTAGGTTTGAAAAACGTGGCTTATGCTTATATTCTGTTATGCAGTTGGAAGGGTTCTTCTGATCCTTACGGCATGGTTCAGGATGATCGGGCAATTGTCCCTAGGGTACCAATAGGTGTATCAGGGACAGCATTAGCTGCTTCCCTTCTGCGTGATGGTTGGAGTGTAAGTTTCTTAATCTGTATTTTCTTAAATATGTATGCCTTTATTTGCAAGAATTTCTTATTTATGTGCTTTGTACAGCTTGCAAAGATGTATGCAAAGTACCAAGAGGCAGTTGATGCGATGAGACACGAGCAGATGGGAAGAAAAGAAGCTGAAGCTGTATTACAAAGGGTAGGCTTGCTTCATCACTTCACTTGAAAAAATGTCACTGGAATATATCACGACATGTCTCTGCTTGTTATTGACTCAGTTAATAATCTGTTTCTTAATATTACTTATGATGTTCAATGTATAGCAAAGGGCATATTGTATAGGTTGGATGCGTGGGGCAGTTTAGTTTGTGCAATCAATAAAAGATCATGGCATGTATATCTGAAAAACTGATTGCTGTGCATTCAGTGCTACATTTACATTTATGTTGGCTTGCATGACTTCTCTCTGCGCTCAATGGATATGACAAGGAGGTTTTTGCTTTACTCTCGCTGTTTCAGGTTTTATATGAAATAGAGGAGAAAGCTGAAGCTATTTTGGATGAAAGAGGTTTGTTCTAATAGTTAAATGTAATTTGCCATCGTGCACCATGATTCTTGTCTTTGGTTTACTTCTATTGAATTTCCAGAAACTTGGTGTATTGGCTTGTTTTTTCTTTCGAAGTATGTTATATTGACATCCATCCATCTCACAATTGTGAAATATTGGTGTTTCCATACTTGAATGTCTCAAAAAGAAAAAATTGATATTAAATTAAAAGGAGTGCGAGATATTGTTTAAATTTTTCAATAACAGGTATCTTAAATATGCTTTGGAATAATGGTATTAGTTAAAAAAAATTGAAAGTATAAAAAAATCTCAAGAATGCCAATAGATGATTAAAAGTATTAATAGTGTGTTGATGCATCCTGATGGATACTCTGAATGTTGATCGGTATTGTCTTGATCACTTCACAAACTTAGGCAGAATTGCCGCCTTCTTTTTTTTCCTTCTTCAATGAGTCTAAACACATTCCCCATTTATCTTATAATTTTTAAATAAGCAACACCTGTTGAATATTAACAACATGGCATTTTAGTTTACAGTACCAAATGTAGCTAGGTTGAGGCGATGTAGATCTCTTATTTATTGATCTCATCTTTCTTGGTGAAATAACATTTAAGCACATATTTTTTCCTTTATAACATTTGCTGAAATAATAGGTAAATTTCTTCTGTTGAATTTCGATTCATTTCTATCATTTTAAGATATTCATTTGTCTGTAAATATTTGCTAACTAAAATATACTATATTGGAGAATTTCTTAAAGACCTATCGAAAATCCATATGCGCTATCATGTCATAGGTGATTGTTTTCTTCAATAAGATATTTGTGTTAATGAGTGATTTATTTTTAATTTGCTAATGTTCATATTATAGAACATGCACAATCAACCTTATATTTACATAAATATTTCAAAATGAAGTCTATATATTTATATTCATGAGCAATTAGTTTAAAACATTTACTACGAAATTGTCTGCGGCCATGGGATATCTTATCATGGATTATAACTTTATTTTATTTAATTATATATCAATATTATAAAAGCGAATCTTCATATGCATAAGTATTCAAATAAAATATCTATATACATGAACCTTACATGCACAAGAATTATAGATTTTCTAAATTGGCCATAAAAAAAAAATTGCTGGGTAAAACGTGGCTAAACCTCTCGCGAGCTTTCTTCTTACGCAGTATTGTTGTCTTGCAGCTGAACATGAGAGGATGGTTGAGGCATACTCCATGATCAACCAAAGGTTACAGCAGGCCACATCTGAACAGTTGAACCTAGAGAGAGCTATTGGGGAGTTAAAGGTTAGCAGTTTAACATGCTTGCTTAGCGTGTCTTTAGTTCATAATTTTATACTGGTGTTCATGCGTGATTCTCAGGCTGATCTGAAGAAGCGTGAACGGGAATATGTGCTTGCTCAGCATGAGGTTGTTGACCTTCAAAAGCAGGTATTTTGAAGAGCTTCTCGCTGATGGTTTTAATTGCATGTGTTCTCTACAGCTTTTTCCTTGTTGAGAGGGAGGGAAGGAAAGGGCCAGGAAGGACAAAGAGCGTGCATGTGTGTGTTGCCTTTTTAACTTTCTTATAGGCTAGTGTTATCTGTTGTTTCTGAGGTACTGTTATTGTCCCTCAAAGACATCATTTTTTTTTTTTTTTAACCTTGAAGTCATTTAGGATGAAAGCCTAGTCGAATATTGGAGTGCAAGAATGTACTAGGTGTTGCATTTGTGGCTGAACATAGTGTAGTTGCAAAAATTTAGCTATAATAAATGCATCTTCTAGATTATGTTATTAAATTTTCTGAGTGTTGGTCCATATCTTAGATATCTGCTATGAAATCGGATGGGATTGATTGAAGCATCTTTGTGTTTTGACTCTCTTTTCTTTTCTTTTTCCTTTTTTACTGGGGGTGGATGGAATGGGTGTTGGATTTGTGATGTTCAGGTTACAGTCCTTTTGAAGGAATGCCGTGATATACAATTACGTTATGGATCCAGTCTGCATAATTATTCTGATGATAAGGGAACTGATGGTGCAGTGGAGATGATTGCTGAATATGACACTGAGAAAGTTATTTCAGATCGGCTTGTGAGTTCCTTGGATTTTTTCATGATCGATAAACTATTAAAGCGAGTACTAAGATTTTTCATCAGAACTTCTGATGCCTTTTCCTTTGCTACATGATTGTTGACAGTTGACCTTCAAGGATATAAATGGATTGGTTGAGCAGAATGTTCAGCTTAGAACCCTTGTTCGCAGCCTGTCTGATCAGATAGAGAATAAAGAGTTGGAATTTAAGGTATCAATGTGGTTGTGGTTGTTCCCTGTTCACCTCGTCGATATTATGTGGCGATTGCTTTATTGGCTTAGGAGTATCAATTTGTTCATTGTAGGACAAGTTAGAAATGGAGCTCAAAAAGCAAACTGAGGAAGCTGCTTCTAAGGTTGCGGCTGTTTTACGTAGAGCGGAGGAGCAAACTGTTATGATTGAGTCATTGCACACCTCAGTATGTTCTTTGTTATTTCTGTAGTTTGCTTTTCTCCTCCTTTGTATATTAGACATGTATAAATTAATAATCATGATCCTTATCCATTTTGGGACAGGTTTCAATGTACAAAAGGCTATATGAAGAGGAGCAAAAACATAATTCATCCAATGCCCACACCACTGTTGCAGTTGCAGGTTGTTCTTTTTGTTGCTTTACATGCAGGACCATCTGCTATGCGCCTTATTTGTTTAAGATATGCCTTGGAGTATGGTTTGTTTACTTTTCGGGCTGCTATCTATGGAGATGGATTGGCATTGATAATGTGATAGTTGATTCTGACCTGTGGAGTACTTTAGTAGGATAAGCCTGATAGTACTTTCCTAGATCCTTAAGGTTTGCTTCTTTTTAAGCATTAGTGTAGTCCCTCCAGGATCTATGGAATTTTATTGGCAAACAGTGTTGTTGAGCAACGAGTCATGATATCCAGGATCGAGAATAAAGTCATCAACATCTCTTTCAGTCAGAAACCTATGTTAACAGCCTTCTCAACTCAGATCTACCTCTAAGTAAGGGGAAAAGGAAAAAAAGGGAAGAGTTTTTTTCTTTTTTTTTTTTTTTTTTTTGGGGGGGGGGGTGGTGAGGGGGAAAGGTGAAGGGGTGGTGGGAGTTGGTGTGGACAGAGGGAGGGTCTGTGGGTTGTTATAATTGATCTAAAAAAAGGAAGGAAGGGGTTGGGGGTGAGAGAGAGAGAGAGAGTCTGCAGGTTGCATAGTTAATCTGAAAATATATTTTATTCAATTTCCGATTGTGCTTTTGTGGTTAATTCGAGCAGTCTACTAAGTTTAACTTGCTACGAGTGATGCGAAACTTTTTTGTTGAGAGGCCAAAATGGGTTAAATGTGAAAACCTAGAATTGGTTAAAGGAGGGTGTAACTCTTGTGCCTTACTCATTGTATGTGAATCATCAGTTTTGTCATACTTGGTAATTGTGCATTCTCATTTATAAATTCATTGCTCCCTCTGTTGATATCAACAGGTTTTGGGGCTTCTTTTTTGTATAAATAAAATTCTCTTGTCTCTTCTTTTTCCTCTTTGCAATCGTAATGTAGGGTTCACCTCATTACGAGCAATGTTATTTTATCAGTTGGTATAATTAAAATTCTCTTGGCTCTTCTTTATCCTCTTTGCAATTGTAAAGTAGGGTTCACCTCATTACCAGCAATGTTATTTTATCGGTTTGTTTTCTTTGTGGTCCTGCTCTATGCTTCTGTACATACTTATGACTTTTTTATTGCAGAAGAGGGAAGGTCGGGCTTCCAGTTGCTTATTGAGGGTTCTCAGGTATAACTAAGCCTGATGTTTTGATATCTAATAGTTGCATTTTCTCTGTATTGCTTTATGATGTTCGGATGTCCAAACTATAGGAAGCTGCTAAAAAGGCACAAGAACATGCTGTGGAACGAGTGAGATGTCTTGAAGAAGAGTTGGCAAAGTCTAGGTAATCTTTTCTTTGGTAGCTGTTCCAAGCCAACTTTCTAGGAAAGGCCAGACTTCTGTGGGTCCTTTTCCCCCCTATTCTCTTCGCAGTGTAACTTGGTTGAAGTGGATGGAGGTTGTTATTGTTGGATGAACATCGCCATGCGTTTGGGTTTGATGGGCTGTTATATCTTCATAGAGATGCCATCCTTTCTGCTACCAGTTTCATTGTCCTACCTGAGTGCATGTTCATATTTTCAGGAGCAAGATTATATTATTGCAGTCAGAGCGGGACAAGATGGCCCTGGAAGCAGATTTTACGAGGGAGAAACTTGATAGGCTGATGAATGAATCCGAACACAAGGTAATATATGTCCTCCAAATTTTTGTTTTAAGTCTTTGTGCACATGATCTGAAGTTACTTCTATTACTGCAGAGAGTTTCAGTCAAATGACACGCTAGTTTCACGGTAGCTGCTCCCCTCGTGGGCAGGCATATTTTATCCCTTCTGTATAGACGATACTGTCTTACAGAGTCCTTCTCTACGAAGTATTCTGAAGATTTAATCATTGTTTAGTTTAGCTCTATGAAGACGTGTACATGTGTTTATCGTTCTCCTAGAAATGTACCACCTTGAGGCATAAATATGATTTGCAGCATATTTATTATTACTCAGTTTACGTGAATTGTGCTTTCTGTAATCTAATTTGCTAATGATGTAACAATTTTAGAGAGAGGAAATTAATGGAGTTCTAGCAAGAAATGTGGAGTTTTCTCAGTTGATAGTTGACTACCAGCGGAAGATTCGTGAAAGTTCAGAGTCTTCGCATTCTGCTGAGGAGCTTACTCGGAAGTTGAATATGGAGGTAAGGACTATGAAGTGGATAAACTGGACGCCTCTTCTCTTTTCTTCTTTCCCTTGTCCTTGGTGCTGACTCTTTATCTGTTACCTTAGGTTGCTGTTCTGAAGCAAGAAAAAGACATATTGTCATCTGCTGAAAGGAGGGCTTGTGCTGAAGTTCAGAGTTTGTCAGAAAGACTTTATCGTCTTCAGGTAAAATATCACTCTTATTAGCACAATTTCAATGTCACAATTTGTGTTGGCTTAAAGAGATCTCTATTGAAGGTCATGTATAGATTAACTACTGGTGACCTAGTTCCTTATTATTTATGATGATTACTCTAATTGGGTCTCTTGTTTCATGTAGTGCTCATCATTTAGCAACACTGCTATTTTTGTGAAGTGTCTCATACATTATAACAGTTTTTGAATACTCATTTGTACCATATTAATCGTTTTGACCGAGTACGAATGGCATATCACCAGCAATATACTGTAGACACCATTTTCATCGTATACGGCACTTTGGAAGAGTCACACTTTGTCATAACTGCTGTACTTTGAATTTGACATTCTTGAGAACAAGTGATAACTTTTATTACACTTTTTTTTTTCCTTAAATAGAAATTATGTGTACATTTTTTATTTGTTTTCTTTGAATATAGGCTACATTGGACACCATTCAGAGCACTGAGGAAGTCCGTGAGGTGCATTTCCCTAGAATTAGCTCTTTACTTCTTATGGAGTGATGCTGCAGTGCTGTTTTCTAATCTAACTCATACTCTGGGATTCTTAGGAAGCACGGGCTGCAGAGAAGAAAAGGCAGGAGGAATATATCCAGCGTATTCAGGTGAATTTTTGTGTCCTTGTCCTGCTTATATTTTAAGTGGTGCAACCTGCTAAAAATTTAACCACGCCTTCATCTACTAGCTTAAACTTTTAGAATAGTTAGTAGTGGTCCTATAAAATCTCACATGGTATCAGAGCTAGAGGTCCTGAGTTCAATCTTTCTGGGCTCCTTTTGCCTCTTCAATTAAATATGTTCACGCTTAGTACTAGGCAAGAAGTCTGGACTAAGCATGAGGGGGAAGTGTTAGAATAATTAAATTTTACATCACGCCTTCATCTAACAACTTAAGCTTTTAGAATAGGTGGCAGTGGGATTACATAATCTCACACAACCTTTACTCCACAAACGTGTGTAATGTTTGTTGACTTCAGAAATTGTGGGAATGATCATGGTGTATATAAATTGCCGCAATGTGCTGCTTTTCCTGATTAGGGGTTGTAAGACTTAAAATTAGAGTGAGCTATATGGATTGCCATGAAGAAAAAGCTGATGACTCTCGTATGAAGCATGTGGTATCTCAGTGAATAACTTCGAACTGCAGAAAAGGGTTTATAATAAGATTCAGTTTCAATTTTATCAGAGACAGGGCAAAAACCAACATATAAAGGGGTGCATTTGTTCAGTGTATGATAAGCATCATGCTAGCCAGACCATTGATAGGATAAAAGTTGCACTTAAATGGTCATGGTATTTGTAGATTTTGGATAAGAAGTTCATGCTTTCCTCATTGAAATTTTTGCTTTTGCCTGTTTGAAGAGAATAATTTCTCGTCCTTGGATGCTTGAAAATGTATTTTGATGATGAAGGGATTCATCTTCCTGAATTGAAGTTCTGTTACGGTCTCCTGATTTAGTCGCTCGAAACGCAACAGAAATTTTCTTAAACTGCTGCTGAAAACTGTACATTGCAGAAGGAATGGGCTGAGGCTAAGAAGGAGCTACAAGATGAACATGATAATGTTCGAAAGTTAACGCTTGATCGGGACCAGACTTTAAAAAATTCAATGAAACAAGTTGAAGAGATGGGAAAGGAGTTGGCCAGTGCCTTGCATGCTGTTGCAGGTGCCGAGAGTAGGGCAGCTGTGGCTGAGGTACTTTGACATTTCTTTTCAGTGTCACATTTCCTCTGTGAGGTACTATGTTCAAAAATGAATTTCGCAAGTAACATTTCTTGCTGTTTTACAGGCTAAACTATCTGATCTGGAGAAAAGGATCAGATCTTCAGATTCAAAGGTGCATTATTTTACCGTCCCTGTTGAACATTATCATGATTAATTGACTAGGATGATGCTAGACTTGCTTTTCATATGCGTTTTTGTTTGTTAATTCTGGTGCCTATGCTTGTATAATCAATTAATTCTGGTCCTGGTTGAATGAGATGGAGATCTTTCTGCTTTGAAAAGAAATGTTCCCTGTATGGTAAACCCTTTCATTGATGCAGATATTAGAGGTGGCTAATGCTGGTGGAAGTCTCTCTATTTCAACTAATGAGGTTAGCTTCCAAAAGAAACAAATGTTCTTTCTATTTATCTGTTGTCATTTTGCAAGTTAACTGGTGACTTGGAATAAGAGGAAGATTATAAAATGGTCCCATCACTGGTTTTTGTTTTCTCAGGTTATTTCAGAACTGCAAAATGCAAAAGAAGAAATAGAGAAACTAAGAGAAGAAGCACAGGCAAACAGGGATCACATGCTACAGGTATCCACATAGCACTTGAAAGGACATACTAGTGCAGTTTCAATTTTGTTTGAGGAGTTAAAAATTGTTTTATGAGTCTGCAGTACAAAAGCATAGCACAAGTGAACGAATCAGCATTGAAGCAGATGGAATGCGCTCATGAAAACTTCAAAACAGAGGTAGCTTCGGTAGTCTGTTTGATCTTGACATGTTTATACCTATACTGACACGTTCATGGATGCATTTTGTTCCTTAAATATTCTGTAGGCAGAGAAATTAAAGCAATCTTTGGAAGCTGAAGTAGTTTCACTAAGAGAGAGGCTTTCTCAAATGGAAACTGAAGTCAACAATAAATCACAGCAAGTGGTTTCTATGAATGTTGAGAAGGAAGAGGCCCTTGCATCTTTGTTAGCAGAAATTACTAGTTTGAAAGAAGGAAACACGCTTAAAGGGTGGGTATTTTTTTCCTTAGTAACATGGAACACATAATGTTTTCCTTTTCTTTTGCAGGGGTTGAGCTCAGTTTAAAATATCCTTTCCATTTTGTATATCTGTAAAGAACTACTTTTACCCTCTAATTTTAGTAGTATCCAATTGCATGATTAATGTGCAAGTTTGAATGCAATGCCCATGTCGCTGTTTTAAAAGTTGTGGTGACGTTATGCAGGGGTGCTAGATGATGATCTGACAAGTTTAATTGTCTCTCTTATGTGAATAAATGTGGAATTTCTTTTCTCAGATACCACTTTTTTGTGCAGTTCCATAGTTGACACATTGGAAACAAAGATTTCTCTGTTGGAAGATAAGTGGAAGAGTGAGCATGAGCGCTGGCGTTCTGCTCAGGCTAACTACGAACGACAGGTACTTCAATGACATAATTGAAGTTTGTGCCTGTCTGGTTCAATCTTAAACTCATCTAGATCTCTGGTTTGCTTTCTCACCAAAGGTTATGGAAATCTAAGATGACATCAAATGTTAAAATCTACTTAAATTTATTAATTTAAGGTATTGAATCTTAAATAGGGGTCAAATATTTATAATCTCATAAAGAAAAAGCTAAAAGAAAACACCCGTATAGCCTTCATTTTTTAACCATATATTTCTGTCAAATCAAATGAATTGGACAAGATACGTGTAATAATTTCAGTAATTAAGCTTGGAAAGACTGGTTGAAATCTCTCTAATCCTGTTCAAGAGAACTTAGGGTTTTCTATCCCTGCCCTAATCTTCTTGTCCTTGAGAGCTAAAATAGCTTCACTCGTTCAGACTATCTTAGGGTCTGTCTTGATTGACTTTCATTTTTTACTTTTGATCTTTTTTTTTTTAACACCTTGAAATACTTATTTTAAATTTGGTGGGAGGGCAAAAATACTTTTTACTTTCACTTGATGCAAAAGAAACAAGCTTTAATTGTGTTTGTTTATTTTATCTTTTGGTTTTGAAGGTTTGTGATTGCATCCTATATCATCAGATCCAGGATGTGATATGGTTCCAAAGAACGAATTGGATATGGACAGTTTCAATAAGATTTAATTTATGAACAAAAATACATTTTTTTGATTTATTTCATGTGTTGAGACAATCTGCTTTGGGTTTTTGAAATTTCTGTTTCTAAGGCTAGATGTTAACTATCTACCTTTGGCAGGTTATTCTGCAATCTGAGACAATCCAAGAGTTGACAAAAACATCAGAAACTTTGGCTTCATTGCAACAGGAGACAGATGAATTACGCAGGCTGGCAAATTCCCAGAAAAGTGAGAATGTATGTACTTCATCGCAGCTTTAGTGTTGCTAAATTATATCACATGAATATTCCATGTTGTAAGTGTGCCGTGTAATCTTACCTCATACTTTTCCTTACAACTGAGAGTAGGAGCATTAAGTTACTGCATGCTTTGTTGAAATAAAGTAGAATACAGTGAAATTGTAAAATAAGAGATATTCATTGTTCCTAGAAAATAAAGGATCAATGTTAAGTGTATCCTAAATTGCTTGTCCATAGGGTTTCGATGGGCCTTACATTCACGTGGTCTCCCTCCTTGCATCAGTTTTTGAGTTGGACATTCTAACAATCATCGTGATGTAAATATCTCTCTGCCTCTCCGTACCATGTGGGAAAGAGTATTTGAGCAATAGATGAGGCAAAAAGGGTCATACTCTGGAGAACCAGTTTGTATTTGGCCAGGAGATTTAACTTGTGTGATCATTTATCTGTTGACAAGGTCCATGGCTGAAAAGAAGATCCCTTGAAGAGTTTGATAAAGATTTTTTGTGATAGTGGAGAGGAGATATGTCTTTAGGGAACTGGAGTAAGTGCACAAAAAAGTCCGGTGAGAAGTCATTTTGAGAGAATTGTAGAATAAAAAGGCCTTATGTTATGTCATTGCTAGCTGCGATGTGCATGCACGATATATGTGACGGGACATTATAAGGAGTTACGGAGGGCTAGCTACAACAATAGAGATCTATGCCAAGTTTTGGCTCTTACCCTATCTTTTTGCTGAGACATATAAGTGCTTATTAGGCGCATGCAAGACGTATCTTAGTGTCCTTTCTACAGATGTTATAGTGCTCGTGTATCAGACTGGATATGTTTGAATATGGGTTGGAATGATTAATGAACCTTAGCTCCTTCAACTCAGTAGTAAGGATGGGAAGCATGGAATTCAAAAGTTCTGATTGAGAGAAAAATTGGCATCCTATTTAGTAGCAAATCACTGTGGATTCTACTATTTGGGAATAATTTTCACAAAATCATGGGGATTTGATGGAGACTTGACTCGTATAATATAGGTGGGATTCATGAATCAAGAAGTGAATTCCGCATCTTCTATGGTTCTCAACCAACCAAGATGAAGATGCTTCTGTGCAGTTGTGGCAATGTCTTAGAAGAGTAACGACAAGTATAGTGGTACTTTGGCAAGAACTTAAAAAGAAATATCATCACTTTACATTTTAGACATGTTATTTTACTTATTGCAATGGGGTGAGTCGGTTCTTTTACTTTCTACTAGTATGCTTATTCCCAGATAGATGGCCATCCATTATTGAAGCTCCTTGAACTGGAAGGTTTGCAGTGAAATAACACTTGCTTGGTTATTGTTTTTGTGAGTGAGCTGAAGTAGGAAGGGGAAAGGAGCTTAAAGAAATTGTTGGTTGCGATGTGGATTTGTAATTTATTAGTGAATATTTGATGCCAATACCTCCCTACCTATGGTAGATACACAGAGTAGCACTACTGCATCGTAGGATTAGTTGAATTTTAGAGCTAAAAAACCTAGATTTTCTATTCAGGTTGCTTCAAATGTTTGATTATGTGGGACAAGCCCACGGAGTTAGACTGCTTTTTGACAATGTATATGGGCCTTAAGATCTGTATGGGATTTGTAAAGTTCTTCCTTAATAGATTGAGGACCCAGTTGCATGCAAAGTTAATTTCACTTTCACAGAGTGATGGAATGGGTTGACCTATTTATTCTTAGTTAACACAGAAATACGTATGTCTAAAGCTCATTAAAAAGAAACACTCTTGAGAAATTGGAATGATTGCTGCATGAATGCAAAAACAGCAATTGCCATTCTGAGGAGCATTGGTTATAAAATCAAAATATTTTACTATTCTATAGTAATCTTAGTAGTCTCAATTTGAAGTTGATCTCGTGATTGCTTATGGATCAACTGGTAAATTATTCTTTTTATTCCTCTCCTAGCAGCTTGGGGTAGCAAAGGAAAAAACATGCAGAAAAAAGGACTGGAAAAGCAAATATTCATAGGATTTTTCATTTGTGGCATTGTATTTTCCTTTTATTCTGAAATATGTTGACAATTCACAGAACTGTATTATTGAATTAGTCTTAGCAGCTGTCAATGACTTAATTGTTGCTAAATTGTGTAGGATGAATTGAAGGCCAGGTGGGAAGCCGAGAAGTCGATGCTAGTGGAATCCAAAGCAGAAGCTGAGAAAAAGTACAACGAATTGAATGAACAGGTTGTTAAACTGTATTTGCTGTTTTACATGATTATACTCTCTGGAATTATGCTAGTTTGAGAGCTATATCTGGAAAGATAGTTAAAAGTGATTAACATAAGAACAGTTTTAGTTTACGTTACTGATGTCCGCATCTATCGGTCATTTCTATATAATCTAATTCGTGATGTAGCATTCAAAACATAAATCTGCTTAGCATCTCCATCTCCAATTAAAACAGTCCATGTTGAACTTTACATATCTTATGCAGAATAAAATACTGCATGATAGACTTGGAGCTCTGCACATTCAACTGGCCGAGAGAGATCGTACTTCTGCTGGAATCTCTGCGGATGATGATACTGGCTTGCAGAATGTAATAAACTATCTCCGACGGTCAAAGGAAATAGTAAGTGTCTCTCGGTCTCTCACTCACCCAAGTGTCCTGCCACTCCACTTTCTCGCTCAGTTGGGAGCTTTATCTTGTACAGGCGGAAACGGAGATCTCTTTGTTAAAACAGGAAAAGTTGCGGCTACAATCACAAGTAAGTGATTCTGTACCTTACATAGAACAGCGCTTCTTTGCTCTTGATTACCTTAATGCCCTTTTACCATATGTTCTCTCTCTTGGTTCGATGCTGTGCGGCTATAATTATATTAAACTTTACCCTCTTGGACAAATCGTTTGGCATTTTCCTCTTCTTTCTCTAAAAAGCTACTTGTTATGTTTGTTCCTCTATCCATGTGTTTGCATATGAGCAAGAGCTTCTAATTTAGCATTTATTAAATGGTTGCGTCTCATTGATCTTTTCTTTACCATTTATAGGCTATCCCTTTCTTTGTTCTCTTATCTAAATATGGTGATTATGCAGCTCGAGAGTGCCCTAAAGGCAGCAGAAGGTGCCCAGGAGTCACTTCGTGTTGAGCGTGCAAGCTCAAGGTCATTGTTGTTCTCAGAAGATGAGTTCAAATCCCTACAGCTTCAGGTGATGGTTCTGCTGTTTTCTTTTTTCTATTATTGTTTTCTGAGCCTTATTGAGGTTGTATTAAGGTGTCTGCTTCACTTTAGATGTGCTGAACATTTATTTCTGTTATTGAGAAAGCTTTTTGCAGTATAGACTCCATTTTCTCTGTCTTCATCTCTGTCTCTGTCTGTCTCTCTTTCCCCCACACCCACACCCACACCCACACCCACATATCATTGTGTGTAGGATCTTTTTTGGCCTGTTCAGTATGAGTCTCATTTTTCCATGTTTATTTTATGTGAATTCCTGTTCAGGTTAGGGAAATCAGTTTGCTTCGTGAGAGCAATCTGCAACTCAGAGAGGAAAACAAATACAATTTCGAGGAATGCCAGGTACATAAAGAAGGAAATCAGATATTTTTATCGAGTATAATAATTTTGTGTTCAACTATGTTCTGTTTCCACACTTCCATTTACGATGGAGGTTTTTATGTGACTTAGAAATTGCGAGAGGAAACTCAGAGGGCTGCAACTGAGTGTGCAAAGCTGGAGAATGTTTTGATGGAGAAACAGATTGAGTTGGAAGCCCTTAAGAAAGAAATTGAAACACAGAGAACAGAAAAAGACGGCCTGGAGAAGAGGGTCACTGAGGTATTGCATACTCAGACAATTTGGTGAATGAGATAGATGTTTTCACCATTCTGAGACCTCTGGTTTTATGTAGTTAATTGAACGGTGCAAGAACATAGATGTAGAGCATTATGATCGCTTGAAGAATGATGTTCAACAAATGCAGGTATTACATACTTTTAATGTCAAATACTACTGTAAACAATGCTTGGAACTTATCTGTTCTTCCTGGGCAGGGGAAGTTGAAAGAGCGGGATACTCAGATTGAAGAAATTAGTAGGCTGCTGTCTCAAAAGCAAGATAGAGTTTCGCAGTTGGAGCAGGACCTTGAGCATAGTAGGTTGCAACTGAACGAGAAAGAAAAGAGAGTTCATGATATATTGCAGACAGAGGTAACTCTATGATCCTTCAAAATGATAAATAGGTGAAGAACCACTAGGTTATTTTCTTCATTGTTTATCTGTTAACTGGTTGCCATGCAGGAAAAGCACAAAAGGCTAATAGCTCAATTAAAGGTTCTTTGCTTTCCTTTCCTTTCCTTTTAATGTGAAAATTCTATAGCCGATATATTGATTCCTTGATTTGTTGATACGTTTGATAGCTTGGATACTTGCATTGGTTCTTGTTTTCTATACTTCCTGACTCTTTCCAATAAATTTGTCCACCTTCCTTTTGTTATCTTGTCTATGAAGAGAAAGGCTGAGACACTGACAAAGGAAAAAGAGGAGCTGATTAAAGAAAGTCAAGCTCTTTCAAAGCAGTTGGAGGAATCTAAACAAGGTAAGATTCAGTTTTTTCATCTGAGATGGTGGCTTCTTCTTTCTATGGGTTGTATAAGTCTTCTTGGTCTGCTATAGGGAGAAGGCCTATTGGAGATAACTTGGAGCAGGTCATGAAGGAGAAGGAGGAAAAAGAGGCCAGGATACAGGTCTGCTTTCAGACTTCTTAAATTTGTTTGCTAGCTTTAAGCAGCAGCTAACTTCTCCTTGGTGCAATCTAGATTTTGGAGAAAACTGTCGAGAGACAGAGGGATGGATTGAAGAAAGAGAGAGAAAGGCGCCAAAAAATTGAGGAAACGATTGTGAACTCCATTAAAAGAGCTGATGAGGTAATTTTCTTCTCCCTTATAAATTATATGCACATAATTAGATGAGGACAAATTTTTTTGTTATCGGCGCCTTGGATTAGCTTTAATCCTTTTATCCAATTCAAAATTGCCTTTTGGCATCATGCAGCAAGGTCAATACCTTTTGTTTCTCCAACAATGAATCATGTCCTAGTAATGATCCCTTTGTAGTTGCTTGTTGGCTGTTCATGATTTTTGCTTAATCACAAGTCAGCTGATGTTTCAAGATCCTAGTGATGATCCCTATGTAGTTGCTCGTTGGCTGTTCATGACTTATGCCTAATCACAAGCCAGCTGATGTTTCAAGATACCCTTTTTTCTGTTTTTAAGATGAATCACTATCCTTCACTCTCATGTCTGTGTTTAACAAGCGTTATGG
Source organism: Eucalyptus grandis (assembly GCF_016545825.1). Classification (NCBI taxonomy): domain Eukaryota; kingdom Viridiplantae; phylum Streptophyta; class Magnoliopsida; order Myrtales; family Myrtaceae; genus Eucalyptus; species Eucalyptus grandis. The sequence continues at coordinate 57,528,327 of NC_052617.1, forward strand.
TCAAGGCTTGCCTCCTCCAAGCATACTTCCAGTGGAAATGTGTGGGCGTGCATGGTTGTGTTCTTTTTTTCTGTTTATGAACAAAAATTCTGTTTTTTTGTTCCTGGGAACAAAAAAAAGAACAGAATCGTGTTTGTTTGCGTTTTTGTTCTAAATTTGTTTTTTGTTCCTGGGAACACATTTGGAATACATTCGAACATAAACAAGAAACAAAAAAACTTTTTATTGTTTCTGGAATAATTTTTAAGAACAATTTTCTCTTTTCTATCTTTTTCTTCTCTTTTTTTTTTTCTTCTGCTTTTCTTCTTTTTCCTTTGGCTGGTCGCCCGCCTCGGCCATGGCCGGCGACCGGCTGTCGAGGGCCAGCGACCTCGTCGGAGCGTCGCTGACCCTTGGTGAGGCCGAGCGTCGCCGGCCCTGGCGAGGCCTCGCTAGGCCACCGCCAGGGACCGGTGGCTAGGCGAGCTCGGCCTCGTCGGCTGGTCACCGGCCATGGCTGAGGCCGGCGACCGGCCAAAAGAAGAAAAAAGAAAAAGAAAAAAAGAAAGAAAAAAAGGAAAAATAAAATAAAAATATTAAAAAATTAAAAGAAACAAAAGAAGAACATAAATGTACCAAACGTGTTTAAGTTCTTTTTTTTTTTTTTTTTTCCGGAACAAGTTTACCAAACATGTTTTTCTGGTAAAAAATTATTCTTCGGAACAGAACTAGTTTTTTCTATTTCTATTTCCTGAAACAATTTTTGAACAGAAACACAAACAAACGCACCCTATGTGTCCGGGAGAGGAATCTTTTATTCAATAAATGAGCACTATTAAACAAGCACTTATGCACAACGCAACTGGTTCATTTTGCATAGATTTATTGCCTTGCTCTGCTTACAATGACTGATATTATCCATAGGAGAAAACAAAAGTTGCAAGGGAACTTGAGAAACATAAGCAAGTTTTGAGGCAGGTTTCCGATGAGCTGGAAAGGCTGAAGCATGCCAAAGACAGTCTTCCTGAGGTAAAAATGTCATCTGCATTATATCTGGCTAGTAAGTAATTTGTACTTGAGTAATTCAGGCCATTAGGAGTATTGTGCAGGTGTCCTGTGGTATCATTTGCTCTATCTATTGCCTGCAGTCTTGATCCCAGAATATTTTACCCAAAGTTCGTTTGGCTATTAATGATGAAATTTTGCAAATCTCCGCAATAATTCTACTCAGTTTAAATGCTTGGACATGAATTTTCTTTTCTCTCTCCTTGCTGTATAATTCAAACCTGATTTGCTGTTATTTTTAGGGAACCTCGGTCATTCAGCTTCTTTCTGGGAACTTACTAGATGATCTCGCCTCTGGCTATGTGTTGGCCATTGAAAATTTTGAACGAGTTGCAAATACCCATGCCACTGAGCTTGGTGCTCGTGCTTCTACTCCGGAAGTGGAGACTGCCTTGGCTGCTGCTGCAGGTAGCTTGATTTACTTCTCTCATGGTATTTCCAGCGTAGGAATAACATGTCAAGGCCTTTTTCTTTTCCCTTTTACTGCTTTGAATGTTGTAATATCTCCTATGATTCAATATTCGAGTTCTAGTGACAATCATTTAAAGATCGCCTAGCTCTTGGAGGAATAAGCAACTTGGGCAGATCTGGGTTCCTTTTCCTAAGTGTATGGTACATCTGGGTCACTTGTGTACTTGTTGCGCCAAAGATAAGTTGTGCATGTTAAGAAAAAGAAATCAAATGATATTAGTGTTGAAGTGTTGATAATGAATGGAACGTTCTTTCAGTTTCTGCTGCTTCTGCTCAAGCCACCATAAGTGCTCCTGAAACAAGCAACATGGCACCTAAAGCTGTGGAAGAAAAGGAAAGAAGATCCATTCATCCTAAACCCAATATTGAAACTCGTAAAACAGGGAGGAAGTTGGTTCGGCCACGTCTGAAAATTGATGAGCCTCAGGATGTTGAGATGACTGATGCTGAAGGTTCTAACAATGGTGGAAAGCTTGGACCTCCTGCCGACACTGAAAGTAATATCACGGCATCATTGCAGCATCCGCTTCGTAAACGTCTGGCATCACCTGCTTCTGAGCTGTATGAGCAGTCCCAGACCCAAGGAGAAGGTGACACTCCAACGCCTTTGCTGAAGAAGTCCAAAGGAGTAGATGTATCACATGATGCTGCTCAAGAAAAAGACGGGTCTGCTCTGGAGAATCTTAATGTGGGACTAACGATTGAGGAATCTTTTGATGCACTTCATGATCTACCCCAAGCTCCTAGTGAGGAAGCTGTTGATGAGAAGGAAGACGCTCAGGTCCCTGAGGAGAAGGCTGAGGAAAGGGAATCACAGCAATTAGAGGAGGCTAGTGATCCTGAAAGGAAGAATGCTAAAAGTATTTCCTCTGAGGAGATTCTGGATAAGTCAGGCGATACAGGAATCATTTCACATGATGGGTCAAAGGAACCCACTGATCAAGACCATATTAACTCAGTTGTAGAGTTCATTAGCGATAAAGAAGAAGGAGAGCTTATTCCAGATGCTGCAGATGTTGAGAGCGGTGGTGATGTGTCTAATCTTCTTGAGAGTCCAGAAGTAGAAGAAGGCAAGCCTGAGCAGGCATTAACTCCCACAACTTCGCCATGTAGGGCTGATGATGTGGATGTCGGAGCTACTGTAACGGACCCGAGTGAGATCAACTCTTCTGAAGTTCCACAGCTTGAAAAGGTTGAAGATGGTGAGATAACTGAGGAAACTGCTGAAGGTTCTGATAAAGTGAATGAGGGGAGTGATGCGGTGACGGTGGAGATTGAGCAGACTTCTGAAGGTGCTGCAGGCAGTGAAAATGCTGGTGCTTCCGCAGAAGTTGCTAGCTTGGTACATAGTAGTTCCAGTATTAATGCTGAAGTGGAAGAGAGCAAACGGGCTTCACCAGCCAGTGGCACCTCAACTACCATTAATTTGTTGGAGAGAGCCAGGGAGCGAGCTGCCCTGAGACAGGCTGGAGTTGTGACTCCCCCATCCAACAGGGGCCGTGCTAGAGCAGTACGTGGCCGAGGTGCTCGTGGACGTGGTGGCCGTACTGGGCGTGGCCAGGGTGAACCAGGACAAAGCTCCAAATAAGGTTCAAGCTCCCTTTTTTGTTTTTGTTTAGGTTTGCATTTTGCAATTGGAGCTGCATTGTTCGCAATTGGTCTCTTGTCAGACAAGGGAGAGAGCCTGAGCCTGACACCGTCAAGTTCATCAACATATATATGACAATTTCTTCGTGTGGTTGTTCATTAATGTTTTGATGTCTTGATATACTAGGGACAACAATTCTGTGGAGTAGTCATTAATAGCTTGAAGATGTGCTTTGCACAAACGGTTGTGTCAACTCTCAGCCTCACATTACAAGATGAGTTCAGGATATACTAGTTACCAGATTTTCTGAAATGCAGGTCGCAACTCTTCCACTCGACTCAACCCTTCCTTGTCCGTGCCCTTCTTTTTCCTTTCCTAATTTGATTGTAGAACCTCCTGTGTATGATAGCTTTTGTGTAGCCTAATTGTGGGTTGAGATCGCTTTTTCTTTGTCCTGTTGTCTCTAGAAACTGACGAGTTGAGAGGTTGGCGGACCAGAGACAAGTATGCTCTTGCCCATGACTTTTTGCAAATAGTAGGGCTGTGGTGGATCTGAGTCATTTGAACTCGTCTAGATTGGTTACGGCTAGAATTCGACTAGTTTGATCGAGCTTGAAAATTCAAGCCCAAACTTGGATCGGGACTGGATTGGTTCGACTCAATATGATTCGACTTGAATAATGAAAATGAAGTTTGAACTAATTAAATATTGGATTCCCTGAAGTAAACTGGAGTTTCTTGGCCTTACTGTTCAAGGAGAGTGTAAATGTGTAATGCCGTATCTTCAGTTTGTCAAAGTTAATGGTGTGCGTAAGGGTGAACTTTGTAATTATATTCAGCCCACAATATTCCGAAGAGAAAAACATTGGATATTTGAAGCAGATGGTTTGAAGATCTGACCCAAGAAAAATCTACAAAAATTCTCTTCTCAGATAGGCTTAATTGAACGGGTCTGAAAGGGATGGCCAGGTAGAAAAACATTAGGCTCAGCTGCTGGGCCTAGACATGGTAATAACAGCGCCCTTGAGCTCGACCCAGATTAACTTGACCCCGCCACAAATAAGGTCCACTTTCGAACAGGGGAAAAGGCAAAGGGAAAATAGCATAAATGATTATTAAACTTTGGTTAAATGCGTTGTGTCGTCCTTAAATTTTTTATTTGGACTATGCGGGGCCTGAGCTATTAGTAAAATTTAATCTAATTCCTAAACCATATCAAGATGTTTTCATAGTCATTGTCATTTTTTGTTAATTCAAGTTAATGGAATTTGTAATGTGACTTTCAATTAATGAAGTTTGAACGGTGGACAAAAAAAGAAGTTATATGTGGATATTAACTTCCAAAATAAGGATATAATAATCCACGTTATCAAATAATGATGATATGCTAATGCTCTAATTTCTTTTCCTATTTCTAAAATAGATGGATAAAAATAAGCATAAGTTGATTCATCATTTTAAAAATTGCAATCTTTTTAAGTAAATAGAATGACTACATTGCATATTAAGTAATAGCTCAAAAATTGCATTGAACAAATTAAAGATTTAAGAACAACATTTCATATTGACCCAAAATATAAAATCATTTGTGTCATTTTCTCGGCGGTGAATGGATGTTGCAAAGATAAAATATCAAAACCTTTGAGTATAATAATGCGAATTAATGGGGACTTGAAACGTTGGCCCCTTCGCAGGATGAGGCAAATTTGAGTAGCCAACGTGATCTAATCGGTATTTCAAACCTCAGAGCATTTTGCCTTACATGACGTGACAAATCAATTAGATTGCTACACGAATTTTACATACAAATGAACATTAGCAAATTGAATTGATAAATTATCCATCAAACGCAAATATTTATGGAAGAAAACAGAATACTTCAAAAGGACTCTATGACATGATAATGAATATTTCATAAATATATGATGCTAAAGGATTATAAAAAAAAATCCTACATCGAAAAATTAGTGTGGTATGAAATAATTAATATATTCGAGTTACTATATAACTCATTGTCTCATACTCTTGAGTACAAATGAGTTTAACTGATTATGTTAACGAACTTGGATTTGAACTCCTTCTAGACAAACTCCTTAGGTTAAGGTATTGGACATATACTTGTGTAGTATGCAGCAGTTAATATAATTTAAATTGGACCTATAATTTATTGGCTTAAGTCCATAACTTGTTGACTTAGGTAGTTCCAATTGGATATTCATAACTTATTTGCTTAAGTGAATGTAATTCGATATAAGTCTAACTAAATATGTTGATAGACTAGGACCTCTTGGCGATCTCCCCAGTTGACTCTCCAAACACTTTTTTTGATAAATAAATCACATTAAAAGATCAATAACAAGATGGATCAATAAAGAATTATACCTCATTTGCCCAATTGATGAGTATTACAATATTGATAAATGATTATTAAATAGATAAAGTATACTTTAGAAAATTATCAGCAAAATTACACGTCATTTATTATGAAAAAACGGAAATCTGAAAATCAAGAAGAATAAATTTCATCTGATAAGAATAAATTGCACAATATTTACAAAGGAAAAGAATATATTTTAACTATTACATAATTTCCCGCATTTCATAAATATATATATGACTAAATGCATAGTTGTGAGGACTCTTATGATTATATGTGTGATTATGGATAGATTTAAATATTTAAATTTGAAACACGTTAAAAAGCACAAAGACAAAAATTAAGGGCCAATTAGTGTAAGTCTTTATATTATTCAGCTATGATTAAAATGAATTATCAAAGATAATTGCTTTTAATTCATATTTGATGAAAAAAATTTCTATCACTTGAGAATAAATATTGATATCCATTATTTTATAGCAAGTTCTTAAATGAGCTTTTGAAGGAGTTCAATACTAAATGTATTTCAATAAATCTTGACAAAATTCACATTAATCTATCGGTATTGTTTAACTAATATAACAACTATTCTAAGACATTGTAGCAGCGACAAATTCAAAGCATAGTTTGCGTCACACCTTAAAATATATCTTAATAATAATTACTTGGAGCTTCTACATAATATTTCCTGCTCCTTTTGATTTAATATGAATTTTTTTCTCTAGAAATATAAAATACTGAATCTCCAATATTTGACCATCGTGACATTAATATTTATATAACATGTTAAATATAGTAACATAAGTAAAAAAAATATTAATCAATTATACAACCAAGTTCACATTACTAAGTTTGGAATAAAATTCACTTCAAGTATAATAAATGCAAAACATATTAACGACCAACTGTTGGGAAAGAAATTGGAAAATAAATCAAGAGATTTCTAAGCATGCATTCTTGGGAAAGAAATATTGCTAATTTCTTACAAAATAAATATAAAAAAAAGAAAGGAATATTGCATATCTCCAAAAGATATCTAACAATTCTTTTTGTGATATATAACAATCATGGTTATCTCATGGACGATGAAATGTCCATCTAACTCTTCCCAAAACAAAAAAAAAAAAAAAGAAAAAAAAAAAGAAACTGATTGTATGTAAATACTTATTTTGTTATGATTTTCTATTTGATGACAACATTTACAATAATACGACAAATCGTCGAAGTCATTGAGTTGTTTGTGATGTGTGAAACAGAAGTGTGCAAAACAGAGGAGCGGCAGAGGAGGGTGGGGGCTGAGTAGTACGAAATCCCGAATCACGTTCATCCGGAGGCGCAAGTGGAGGGTGCATAACCCAACACGCCTTGGACCAAGTTAAACTCCCAAACATGCTTCTGTTGTATGATGTTGCCAATCACTGAGACGCCGGGCCATGTCGCCGACAGGAACCCCAGACACTTCACCCCTGGAGCTGCGTCGATCACGTAGCTTCTCACGGGAGGCTCAAACCGAGCGCCATCACTGAAATGAAACGCCAGTCTCGGTACCCACGAGTCCTCGAACCTAGACCAGGGGTTTGTGCTGTTGTAGCAGTACTCCAGAGGCCCTCCTCCGTCCAACTTCGTCCTCTCGAGTCTCTTGGACAGTGCTTCTCCTAGAGCACCCACGACAGGCCTGTAAGCCAGCTCCGTTAGAATCGTCAGGCTTGTGCCAGAATCAATGATCGTCCCGCCGCCCCGATCGGCTGCCCATATTAGGGACGGAATCTTTAGCAATTCTCCGTTGATGGAGATGCCCTCTACATTCACTGCATAGAAGGGGATGAGGCTGGCCAGATCAAGCTTGGTGTAATGCATACGTGAAAGCAACCCCGAATGGCTCGTGGCGCCCGCATATCCAAAAGTGAGGTAATTGGAGAGGTACTTGTGGCTCAGATGATCAACAAGGCAATAAGAGAAGGTTCCGCCGAACGTGTGAGAAGCCCTGGTGGCAAAGGAGTAGTTGCTGTACGCCAAGCCCAACACCCCGTCGGCTCCCTGGAAGCCCTGACCTTGGAGAGTCAGGGTACATCCAACCACCACATCTTCCACCTTGGTCGCTCTCCCCTTCTCATTTGTGATTTCCGCCGTGACTGTCTCTCGCGCAAAGATCCCCAGCGCGCCTGACCCATCCGAGTATCTATTTCACCAAACACGGAAGGGTGTTACTTACTCTAATGGCCTAATGTTACTGCTTCTCGTAAGTAGTGAAGTGCACGTTTGTGTGCCTGTGCACATTTACTGTAATACAGTCATGGCAAGGAGAGAATCAAGGTACCTGTAATCATAGGAACAGGGTGTAGATGGGGTGGGGCACCGAGCAAGCGAGAAGAGATCCATGAAGTCAATCTTACAAGTGCGAGACGAGCAAGGAACAGTTTTGAAGGTTGAGGATCGAGTTGACTGAAATCCTCTTCTCCGGCCGTGGCGCTTGCAGTTCATCCAGGTCAATTCGCTTCCCGTATCTGCAATCAGCAACATCTTCTGAGGGGGTGTCCCGACATTCACTTCCACGAAGTACTGGCCTGTTCCATAGTCCCGACCGGAGGAAATGGGCATCCCTATGGAGATGTCGCTGCAATTGGTTCGGCGTCTTGGCTTTTCCCATACCTTCCTCCTCGTGCTCTGGTGGTGCTTACTGAACATGATACCCCGACGGAGAATGTCGCTATGAACAAGCTCCCTGATGCGCTTCATCTGATCATAATTAGACTTCGGAGCATATGCTTGCGAATGTATTAATTTCAATCGCACGTTCCCACCGGCAGGGGAAGCGTAGCTAGAAAATGACTTATCATCGGTCTGGATCATCAACAGGAGTAAAACGTAGGTGATGGGCAGCATTAGTTTGTTCATGATTGCTTGATCATGAATGTTCCAATGGAACAACTACTGCAAGAGAGGGAGGCTATAAATAAATAAGCCAAAAAAGAAGCAGGACTAGGCAAGTAGAAGCAGCAGCATAGTTCGTAGACGGGCGAAGGAGCTATCCTGGAAACCAACAACAAACAAGGAGTATAAAATGAAAAATCTTTACTTTGAAGCAACAGAAAGCGGACTCCCTAAAGCTTCACAAGACGAGAGACGTTTCTTCTTTCTTCTGCTTCTTAAATAGCTAAGAGATCCACGTTACTTGCTGGACCAATCAAATGGCCAGACGTTGCTGCTTGGACCCTCCTTGATTAGGGATTTTCTTCCCTTTCTTTTTTTTTAAAACGTAAAATGGGGTTGCATGATTGATTGTGGACCCCATCTCCTGTTGGAGATTAATATATTCTTTTGGGTGTGTTTTTCCTCTGTAGATTGTGTTAATTAAGATAAGTGAATGGAGGGAATGGGATGAGACCTCTGGCCACCCCCTCTCTATGATTAGGCTTTCGGTCCTCCTGACCTCGCGGGAACTACGCTTTTGTCAGCATTCTGCGTAAAGGAAGAGGAAGAGAGGTGAATTTCCACGAGAGAAGAGAAGTTGAATCTAATTAAACAATTCAATTCATAAATTCAATGGCAATGAAATCATCCGGACGACTGTGCTGGCGAAGCAGGGCGGCGGCCGAGAAGTTGGGGTGCAGGCTGTTTTCGGCGGGTTGACTTTGGCCGGCCGCACTCCAGCTGTCCATGGGGGAGGTGCATGTGCGCTCTCCCCTGTCCATCGAGAAGAACCTCTTGGATCCAGAGTCAAAACACCCGAGGAGAAGAAATGTGGCCTTCGGCATTTTCACTTTTTTTAAAGATATAATCACGTTAGCGTTTCCTAAACTTTTATCCATTTTTTATTATATCCTCAATATTTTCTTTCTTTAATCCTCTTGGGTCACTCTTCTTTTTGTTTTTTCAATTCGGTCCTCCTTTTTAACATCAAAAATGGAGGTTGCCGTTGCTGGTGTGGCCAAAACATTCCATTATGTCGTTGATACGTCCCTTATCTGATATTGGATATTCATGTCAGGAGTTCATAATTTTTGTGAAAATTCTCAATAAATGACGATAGCATAGACCACTCCTATGGTATCTTACAACGTTACGGTATGTCATAATTAAGTACAAATCATCATAAACATGTCATAAGTCGTTATAACGCTCCAGCTTATTCGAGTGTACAAGAGTCACGGAAATTGATACGATAGAAAATGACTATGTATTTCTTAATAAATTTTCTTGAAGCATCGTCAACATTAGCGGTGGGAGTAGCCAGATTGCTTTCGAAGGGGTGTCGGTAGGGCCGTGCATTCTCCTCCTGCCAGCTTTGCGCGAGGGAAAAGGAGCGGGAGCTGCGAAGGAGAGGAGAAGAACGGGGGGATTAAAGAACGACATTCTTCCAACATAGGGATGTGGGGAGTAGCTAAGCCCCGGGTGGCGGGGAGAGATATCAATCTGTAAACGAAAGAGACGGTCCTCCGTATAATCCGTGTATCCCTCTGTCCTCCGCATCGCATGGATAGAGTTTTTCAATTACATTCATCGTCGTTTCCTCACCTCATTACTAAAAATAATGACAAATATAACAAGCTGGTGGGAGAGTCAAAAGCGATTTTACCATTTTCATTTAGGATAATTTAATCACCGCGTCGTCCTCCCAACTTGAGCCACCCAGCTAAGCCATGTTGAAGCAGGGGAGTTGGTAGCACCAATCGCGCCGTGCGACGTGCACATTACCATGCCTCCTTCCCCCATTTTCTCTTCACTCAAATTTCTCCCCTCTGACCCGGTTACATCATGGCATTCGTAATCCCCACGTTGGTTTGACCTAAAGGTGCATCCATCCACGCAAGCATTGGGTACAGATCATAAAAATTATTTAAAAATGTAAAATTAAAAAAAAATTATTCACGTTAGTGCTAATCGGCATTCATGTCATTGATTATTAACCAAAATTGGCCAAGAAGACTACTGTTGGTAAATTGTCAAAAGATTTAAGATTGAATTGGCCAAAATTGAAGGGTTTAACATCTTTACAAATAAGTTTATGACTTTTTTTTTAGTAATTTTCCCATATATCCCTTGATTAACTTACTCAATTGACCTATCTCGTGTCGAACCTTACATTTTGTCATTTGATGTATGATAAATATGTCCTTAGGAAATCATCCATCCTATTAATGCTCTCACTTGAGCACGCTTAACATTACAATTCCAATGCTAAATATTTTTAGTACCTCAAAAAGCACATCTAAATGTTGGAATGAGGACTATTATTATAAGATAATTCCTCTAGAAGTAAGTGTTCCGCCAAAGTAAAACCTGCAGGATCTCCACACATCCTTAACGTTTGAATTATTTTTATCGACTGTTCATATATCTGTGAGTGAAATTTTATTGTAGTTGCATTTGATGCCCAGCCCTTGTTGTAATCTTCTCCAATAATTTGACACACATCTAGGATATCTATAAAAAGACGATAGTCACCGGAATTCCACGAAGCTTCCTATCTCATTCACATTTTGATCTCTAGTGAAAAGCAAAATTGATAAGACAAAAACTCTTAGTCAATCAATCAACATCCGCCCATATAACATTCTTACCACTTAGTGCACTTGGTAGACCGATCATAAATTTCATGGTATTATGTTCTCTTTTCCATTTAGGTATTTCAAGAGGCTACAACTGCCTACCTTTTTATGCTCAATGTTTATTGGTTGGCAAAGCATACACTAATCAACAAATTTTACAATATCACATTGCTTGACAATGCCAGGGGATATAAAAATGCCGTCTCATATCGCTTGACAACGAGTCCACGTGCTTTTCACATTCATATGGTCTCTCTTTACCTAATAACTTAAACTTTTAGGTTAGATTTTCTAATATGGTATTAGAGCTAATGATCTTTCTTTCATGTATGTGTGTCCATTCCCCATCAATCAAATTCCAAGTACTGCTCCTAATTTGGGTTGCTCGTAAGAGAAGGTGTTTGAATATTGTTCCGCATCACTTGATGTCAGCTCCTATATACCCTTTATAAACATATGATATTTCTCTACTTATCAGCTTAAATTTTTCGGTTGGTTGCATCATCAAGTGATAATATTCATCAATTGTTGGCCAATTTTGGCTAGGAGGACTATTGTTGGCAAATTGTCAAAAGATTTATAATTGAATTGGCCAAATTGAAAGATTCAGCATCCTTACAAATAGGTTCATGTCTTTTTTTTATAATTTTTCCATACACTCCCCGATTAACACACTTGAGGCGTTGTCCGGTTTGACCCATCTCTTACCGAATCTTATGGTTTTGTCATTTGATGCATAAGTCGACACTTTCCTAAGAGGTCATCCATCCTAATAGTGCTCTCACTTGAGCATGCTTAATAGTTTAAGCTATTAGGTGAAGGGAGACTATATTAATGCGAAGAGTGCACGGACTTGTTGTCAAGAGATGCTAGACAACATTTTCATATTCTCTTGCATTGTCAAGCAATTTGGAATAATATTTCAACAGATTGATTAATATAAAGAATGATATTGTAAAATGTCAATTAGTATATGGTTTAAAAACCAATAAACATTAAAAATAAAAATAAAAGGTGGGCAGTTGCAACCTCTTGAGATACCTAAATAGAAATGAGAGCACAATACCATGAATTTTATGATCGGTTTACCAAGTGCACTAAGTGGTAAGAATGTTATATGTATGGTTGTTGATTAATTGGCCAAATCTGCACAGTTTTTGTTTCATCAATTTCACTTTTCACTAGAGATATGGCAAAACAATATGTGAATGAGATAGTGGAGTTCTACGAAGTTCCAGTATCGTCTTTTTATAGATATTTTTAGATGTGTGTCAAATTATTTGAGAAGTTTACAATAAGGGTTGGGCATCAAATGCAACTACAATAAAATTTCACTCGCAGACAGGTGAACAACCCATAAAAATAATTCAAACGTTAAGGATGTGTGGAGATTCTACAGGTTTTACTTTGGCAGCTCTTGGATGAACACTTACTTCTATAGGAATTATATTATAATAATAGTCCTCACTCCGACGTTGTATCTGAGCCAATGATTTTTCTTTCGCATAAATGTGTCTATTCCCGTCACCGCTCCTAATTCGGCTTGCACATGAGAGAATGTGTTTGAATATTGTATCACATCGCTTGATAATGGGTCCATTTACTCTTCATAAATATGTGATCTTCCTCCACCTATCAGCTTAAATTTTCGTTAATTGCATTATCAAGCGATGTATGATAATATTTCAATATCTCATCTCACGTGCCAATTGAATTAAGAGCGACATGTGAAATTGGACTTGGAGGGTGGATGCACATATGTGAAAAGATGACACTGAATCAAATATCATGTTGGAAGCTTAAACTGATAGGTGGCCCCATCAACATTTACATCCATGCTATGAAGGTCTCAATGAGCTGGATTAATTTCGTTTGTAGCACTTGGTAAAGATTCCAAGTCCTTGTTCATCTAATTAAAGCAATTTCATACATTGTAAATTGAGTTGTTGGATCATAAGAGTTGTTCAGTTGCGAAATCATTCTATAATGAAATTTTAGGGTGTTGTGAAGTGGTGGGAATATATGGAAATCGATTTGGAGTAATGGTGATTGGAGTGATTTTATTTTATTTTTTCTTACAGTAAGCTCGCTAGAACAAGTGTACGGTACAGATATATATATATATGATGCGACCAAAGTCGGCGCGTGAGCTGCCTTGATACGACATACAACAATTAATGTTCTGCTATGACTGAGCTTTTGATTCGCATGTGAGTCATTTTGTCACGGAATAAACTTAGTTAAGTGAATCCTACTTAAGATAGATATCTACTTGATTTTGATATTCGCTTTTCACTCAATTAAAAGGACTTCAAGTTCATCGATTTGAGATAGCTCTCTCATCATTTGGTTTTGCGTTCTAAAATTAATGGTATTCGTGTCTTCGGATTATAAATAACATGAATACCATAACTTTTGTACGACGCTTAACATTTTTTTTTTTTTTTTGTTTATTTGAGTACCACAAATTTGAAAAATTGATTACTTAAGTACCATTGGTGATTTGCCTCATTGGATAATCCGATGTGAACATCGGTCGTCTTACATGGCTTTATCAATGTTAATGTGGATAATATTTTAATATTTTTAATTATTATTTTTTGAATTTGTATTTTTATTTTCCTTTATTTTCCCTTTTTTTTTTTTTTTTTTAAGGGTCGGCAAGGCCACAAACGCCCTCACTAGATTTGGGCAAGGGGCCTTGCTAGCAGTCGATGGCGAGGGTTGCCTTGCTTAGATTTGGCTGCAAAGGCCTTAGACAAGGGCATCACTACCTCATCGGTCACAGGCGAGACTGTGATGGCTGTTGTGCCCAGGGCCTTTGTGGCCAAAGGCGAGGCGATCCTCCCCCAGTTTGGGTGAGGGTTCCATGGCCGGTGAAGGTCACTTGTGACCCTCACTGACTTAAAAAAAATGAAAAAAAAAAACAAAAGAAAAACCAAAAAAAAATAGAAAATAAAAATAAAGAAAAAAATCCATTTAGGATGAAAGTTAAAAAAAAAAAAAAATAAAAAACGACACTCGTATGAAAGTTATGACACTTTTGCTATTTTTCTTCCCAGATCTTCCATGATTTTGTAAACTCCATATCTTGAAAAACATAGGAATTAGATATGTTATGAGAGAGACATCACATGATTTGATAAAAATGGTGTTGATGACATGTCTGTGAGTATCAGAATGAGACTCCCTTCGATAGGTGTGTGATTTGGGGAAGAACAATGTGAAAGCTAGTGGGCCTATCATAAATAGGCTCAATGAGAGCCAGGAGTGATTCTCGATGTGAGATGTTCGGACAAGGAATGATTCTTGGCGCGCTTTTAGGATAACAAGTAGGACAAGAATGAATTAAATTACGCACTGAACAAGGGGAGAGCATTTCTTAATAATATATGTAAAAGTGAAATTAGCTTCAACATACTGATAACATTAGCATTGAAACGGTAATCTACCAAATAAGTGATCTCTTAGGAAATTATTTACTTGTACACCAAAGAACAAAAGAGTAAGGCTCGATGTAAAACGGGTAAAAATAGATAATATCTCAAGTGAGTTAATTCACATGTGTCACTAGTTTTGTAAGAAACTCGTTGAATATACAGCCGGTGGAACATCATAGACTCGTCCCTTTTCATGTCAAGTAACCACTGGAGCAGATACATGTCCTACTCTGAAGATAGACTGTATAACCAAGCGCGTAAAACAAACGTTTCACTGGCCGTGTCTTGTATAATTTCCTTATTAACAATGATATCAGATATTTCCTTGAAGCAGTGGTCACTTAGAGCACAATCAAGGTATGACATTATCCCCAACCCAGCTAATGAACAGATGAGGAAATATCACTCTTCAGGTAAAAACAATTACTCAGAACACATGCCTTTAGATAATTGTATCTGGATGTTCTGTCAACTAGCTAATCCCAAACAACAGTTACCACAAAAGAAAATCCCAATAACAAATCCGAGGAACTGGAAGTACAAAGTTAAGCCGCACCTATTTCCCCTTTCGGTGGTTGAACCATCCACAACATCACCTGATATTAACAATCTAGCAATCCACTGAACAGCATTCTACCAGCTATCCTCCACGAAACTAGCGTATCATTTCTGAAATGCATATGCTCTCAAGTATACATTTTCTCAGATTCACCTCCAATTGCAACTATCGAGGCACGGCTATATCAGCTCCCATCAACTTCCACCTGTATCAGTATCTTATAATATTTATCACCTCTGTATATTGTTCTTCATCTCATTCAACTCTTTCTTGGGTTGAGGGACGAAATTGTTTACAAACACAAATATCCCAAAACACAAGTGCTGGTGAAGGAGCAAGGAAGGAGAAAATAAAGAGTAACAGTTCTTCAATATTTCTATTTCATTTGCTAGGGGACCCATTTCCAATTCGGAGAGTGAGAGAAGAAAGATTATAGCTTATTCAATGGAATGGAACAATTCAGCACTCAATCATTATAGTTCGGATTCCCCAAGGTAGATAGTCAGAAAGATGTGCCCTGAAATGAGCTTTGAACGGTAAAATTATAACTATTAGAAAGTTCCTTTTGTTGTCCTTCCTTTTTAATCTTTAGAAGTGAGGGGAGTCGAGGAAAGGTGTGCTCATTTTACTCGTTACAACCCCTCTTAAGTGGCTAGAAAGGTAACATGCTTTGTTTAGGATTAACTCAAAAATAATCTGATGCTCGAGAGAGCAACTTCTTTGTCTCCTTGATAGATTTACCTGTTACAACCCCTCTTAACTGGCTAGAAAGGTAACATGCTTTGGTTAGGATGGAGCTAAAAGAAATCCGGTGCTTGAGCTAGCAACTTCTTTGTCTCCTTGATAGATTTAATTGAGCAGGATATAGCTATGTGGTTAAATTCAGTCTGCCCAGATTGTATTTTCTATTAATTCCTAGCCCCAACAATTCCTATTGCTTCACCTGATAGTATCAATACAAAAGAGAGGGACAGGCCTAATCCTGAACCAAGCAGTATCCACGTGAATTAAGTTTTTTTTTCTCGTCACCTGAAAAGGTCTCATTCTCAATGGATTACAGAGATGATTGAATGCAGCACAAGACAGTCACGATCATAAACAATAAAGAGATATATGTCAATAAGTGAAAGGGGTGAAAAATTAAGTAAAGCATAGAGGGCTTAAAAATAAACCCTCAATTCAAATTCCTTGTCCATGGGCATACAGCACAATACATCAGTAAGTCTTAACAAATTCGACACAAGACTGACCTCTTATTCTATTCCTGAGTATTCTGATTTTTGTTCATGCATTCCAATGGCATGTCAGTTGCGAATTCGCCCACACAATCAGAAGATGGTGGTTTCAAACTTTTCTGAGCACAGCCTTAAGGTGGGGCTGAAGACCAGTCATGGCAGTGGCCATTTCAACAACATAAGACAATTCCCCATTGACCAGCTTGAACACTCGAGTGATGTCTTTCACCTGCCAACAAGAAGAAAGAGGTCGGTAGTTGTGAAAAAAAAAAAATTAAGTTGTTCCCAGCAATGGGGGG
This sequence comes from Eucalyptus grandis, assembly GCF_016545825.1. NCBI lineage: Eukaryota > Viridiplantae > Streptophyta > Magnoliopsida > Myrtales > Myrtaceae > Eucalyptus > Eucalyptus grandis. The sequence goes on from NC_052617.1 coordinate 57,544,889, forward strand.
CGGCGGCAGCAGCAGTTCAGTAGTTAAAGATCATCGATGCTTACTAGTCTATTAGCCAAAAGACAACATTTCGGTAGCCTTTCATTCTTCAGAGAGGAAATCTACCTTGTATTCGGTCCAAACAAACCAAGCAGGAAAAGGAAGAGTTGCAATACTAGGATTATATAAGGAAAGGAGAATCTAAGTCGAACCTTGGAGGCGTTGCCCACGAGATCACTCTTAAGGCAGATGACTTTGTGGTCCGCGTCGAAGGTCCCCTTCTGCAATGACGAGAAGAATAAAAAGGGCGAAGAAAAATAGGGACCGAGGAAGAAGCAGAAAAAAGATGGGCGCGGGAGGGAAGGAGGACCTGGACTTCAACGAGGCCGGTGCTCTGAGCAAGGACGACCTCGAGAGAGCCGTCGAGCTTGGGGCGCCAGAAGCCGGACTCGGAATGCATGGGGAGGGAGGTGAGGGGGTTCCAGGTCCGCTGGGAGTAGGCGAGGACGGGCTTGCGAGGGTCGGGATGACAGAAGGTGAGCTCCTCCGTGTAGGCGAAGGAGTCGATGGTGGGATACAGGCCTCGCCCTTCCCCTCTCCACGTCCCCACCAGGTACCCAATCCCTTCCACCGCTCCCTGCATTCTTCCTCCTCCTCCTCGTGTTGCCGTCTGGTTTTCTCCGCCGTCCTTGGCTCGCTGCTCTCGGTCGTCCCTCTCCTCTGGAATTCCGTCGTCTTCATCCGATCCCTAGGACCATCGGGCTCCCTTTCGGGCCCAATGACTGCCGGGGTCCACCGAGGAGATATTCCCTCTTTTAAAAATCTGTTATTTCCTCAGCTCGAGTTTAACATTTGCTCTTCGCTATTGACCGTTTATTCCGTTATTTTGATCCCTGAATTAGTGCATCAAACCCTTCAACCTTTTCATTTCCCTTATCAATCCCTTTTAACTTGCATAACTCCTCTAACCAATCCCTCATATTTCAATTTCGATTAATTAAATATGACATAGTTGATTCAAGTATGATATTAAAAAAACTTTTATCCACTGATATATGTAACTAAAAACCCTGAGATCAAGATGATAGCAGAATTTTGATAAGACATTTCTCAGCATAAACACATTGCTCGAGCTTCTCCATATTAGATTTGTGCTAGTTTCAATTGGTCTGTCAATATAGTTGAAAGAAGGGTTCTTATTTTTTTTTTTTAAAAATTTGATGGAACTCTTTGATCTTCTCTTTTCTAAAGTACTAATTGAGTGAAATTAAAAAAAAAAAAAAAAAGAGAGTAAAATTTTCAAGCAAAAGAGGGATAGAGATTAAAATTTCTACAAAGTTGTTTATGATTAAGTAATACGGTGATAATTCTTTTTTACTAATTTAATGTACTCCTTTCATATAGATGTGAGATAATATCGTTCGTTGTAGTTTAAAAATATTTAATGAATGAAAGTATTTGTATAAAACATAAATAACTAGGCAATTTATGGATATTGACTCCTGTTTAATTATTAAATATATTTATAATATCTCGTCGCGTATTATACATTTACATGATTTATGGTGTACAAATCAAGCAGAGTGTTCATTGTTCATCGATTAATAATAATCATGACACTGTTATGTGGATATTACTTATAAAAAGCATTCGAAATGATAAAGAGATTGCCATAAATGGTGATGAGCTGAGGCTACTGTTGATGGTGTGTGCGTGCAAAGGGGTCTTCCAGGCATAACCCACCAATCGATCTGAGAGAGAGAGAGAGAGAGAGACAGAGGATCAAACGGCCAAGTGTCCCTGTGTTTATTTATGCCCGGAAGACCCCTTTGACCATTTCCTTGAACAACGTCGTGACAACTTCCTTTACTCTTTGGCATCTCTCTCTCTCTCTCTCTCTCTCTCTCTCTCTCTCTGCCATTTATTCTTCTGATTTGTCAAATTATAGCTCTCTCTCCCCCCCTCCTCTTCCAACAATGCCTGGTGTTGTCCTTGATCATTGAAAAGCGCAGGATGATCCTCCTCGATGTACCATTCAGAGAACTAGCATTAGAAACAGCTCATGGACGATAAACATGCACCTGACATTGTCCTTTCGGTTACAAACCAACATCTCTCTCTTCCAATAATCCATCCCTCCAAAAAATTTGACCCTCAGTTTGCGCCCCCATAATCATCATGTTACTCGGGTCAGCGTGTTCGTGTCTGTCGAGATTGAGAAACATAGAGATGCTGGAGCCAGTGCGTTCCTCGGATGGCCTTTCTATTCATTGGTCAGTGTTTCCCATGCGCTTCCTTCATTGGTTATGTTATTGCTCCGTGCATCATACGCTTGTTTTGGAACCTGATCCACGTGCTTAAGTATTTTATATGCGGCAGGCCTATATCAGCATTCACGGATTATCTTAATTGAACAAGTTTTGCCCGACTCCCATGTCCCCACCCTGCGTCAATAGACGTGCCTGCCACCCAATCCTCCCCGTTGATGGAGACCGCTGTAGATGTTGGTCTCTCCTTTATTTGAGACAGAGATGCATCCAATAAATTTTGATTTGATACCATGGCAAATGCGAGTCATAGTTTGCAATTCCAAGCATTCCTGGAATAACGATCAGAAGCTTCCTTTTCTTTTTTCAAAGACGAAAAATGTGATTTTGTCCAAATAAAACCTGCCCTCCTCAAGTGAATTCGACATCATTTCAGCACGAGTTCACAGGCTCTGTTTTCCCTCCTTTTAGTGCAGAAATGTTGTGATGGATAGAGTTTCGATCGCCAGATTCCCGTTGGTGCATGAATCGTGAAAAGGTGAGGCATGCCTGATCTCATCTCCCAATCTGATTTCGATCCACTTTGTTCCAATTTAATATGAATTGTAGCGATTGTATCTCTAAAGATGAATGTGCATCCTATATGATTGATAAGGAGCGCACATAAGCCAAGCAAACCTGAAGTTATGGACTCAATCCCCAAGAATGATACAAACGGATGGTACGGCATGCCCGGCGACCCCAAAAAGCCAGATCAAACAGCCAAAGATGTCTCCAAGTCTACAGCTGATTCGCCTGCTAAACCTGCAAAGTCTGATCCATTTCCCAAAGATTGTGAAGTTGGATTGAGAAAAGTTGAACGGGATAACAAGAACAATGCAACCGTTGATGGACTCCCCATTTGCCGGCAGCAGATTCCAGGCCTAACAAGAATGCATGCCAATAATCATGACCACAATGAAATTCCAACAGCTTCATCTGCAGCGACATTGACAAGTAGACCACTCACACTGATGACGCTGCAACCGCAACCAAATACAAAGAACTGCAATAGCCAGCAGGGATCGAGCCGTTCTAACAGCTTGGAGAGCTCGGGTGTGATGCTGAGGCCCCACACAGGTGGGGATGTTCGATGGGAGGCCATCAATATGGTGCCCAAGGGAGGTCCTAAACTTGGTATGAGCAACTTTCGGCTCCTGAAACGCATAGGATATGGGGACATAGGAAGCGTGTATCTCGTGGAGCTCCGAGGATCCAACACTCACTTTGCAATGAAAGTGATGGACAAGTCATCCCTTGCCAGCAGAAACAAACTCCAGCGAGCTCAGACCGAAAGGGAGATACTCGGGCTCCTCGACCACCCATTCCTGCCCACTCTTTATTCTTACTTCGAGACCGAAAAGTTCTATTGCTTGGTCATGGAGTTCTGCAGCGGAGGAAATCTGCATTCCCTCCGTCAAAAGCAACAAAACAAGCGTTTCACGGAAGAAGCTGCGAGGTTCGGTACATTTCTTTCCTTCATTCAAGTTAATTAACCAGCTTTGTGACTAAATGCTGCTTCCTTTCTCCAAAATCTTATCTTTAATTCAACAAGCAGTGCTTACCATTCTGTGATAGATCATCAATTTATCAGATCTCCATGAGCGAGCACCTAACGAATTACTCATAAGAAACATCCTAATTTCAGGATAACGATCCATCTTTTCTCTAAACTGTGATAAACCAAATAGATAGATTAAGGTTTTGTGGCTCAGAAAATCTGCTGTACCTAAATTCTAGGATATCTAGACATATTTTTAGGAAGATGGAAATCTGAAGGGTGATCAATGGACCCCAGCATACTTCTAAAGTTAGTAATGTGTGTCAATCGATTAACTGGTTAATTGTAACAGGTTTTATGCGTCGGAGGTGCTGTTGGCGCTGGAGTACCTGCACATGCTAGGTATTGTATACAGGGATCTGAAGCCAGAGAACGTGCTGGTGAGAGACGAAGGGCATATAATGCTTTCAGACTTTGACTTATCGCTACGGTGCTCGGTCAGCCCAACACTAGTGAAGTCCTCATCGGTACATGTAGGTGGCGGCGGCGGCAGCAGCAGCAGCAGCAGCAGCAACGGTCTTTCGTCTGGGGCCATTTTGGATGATGAGTTTGCGGTGCACGGTTGCATGCAGCCATCCAACTTTCTGCCTCGGATATTGCCCGGGAAGAAGAACCGCAAGTCTAAATCGGACTTCGGGGTGATGATGGGTGGAGGAGGGCCGCAGTCCCAATTGCCCGAGCTGATGGCGGAGCCAACCAACGTGAGGTCCATGTCCTTCGTGGGGACCCATGAGTATCTGGCTCCGGAGATCGTCCGTGGAGAAGGACATGGGAGTGCGGTAGATTGGTGGACGTTCGGCATATTCTTGTATGAGCTGCTGCATGGCACCACTCCTTTCAAGGGCTCGGGCAACCGGGCCACTCTCTTCAACGTGGTGGGGCAACCCTTGAGATTCCCAGAGACCCCACAGGTGAGCTTCATGGCGCGGGACTTGATACGAGGCCTCCTAGTCAAGGAGCCCCACAAGCGCATTGCCTACAAAAGAGGTGCCACTGAGATCAAGCAACACCCGTTCTTCGAAGGAGTGAATTGGGCCCTGGTGAGGAGTGCACCCCCTCCCCACGTACCTGATCCCGTTGACTTCTCCCAGTTTGCTGTTAAAGATCCAAAGGTAGAACACGCCAAGAAGAAGACGATCACTGATAACAATACTACTCTTTATCAGAAAGACGACAATCCTAGTGACTCTTCTTACATAGAGTTCGAATACTTCTAACAATCATGGACAATGGTGGATAAATTTATCGCCAACGTTTGATGTATACATGAATAGAACTAAAGGTTTTGCAGTTTGAGTACCGTGGCACCTCTCTCTCTCTCTCTCTCGCACTAGAAGGAAGGTGCGAGGGTGGAATTGGGCTGAGTCACCAGTGCGCTTTGCTCTGCAGCTAGAGAAAGCTTGACACCATGTTCCCCTGGTCATGTGATATGTTTAACTTGTGTTGTTTGGGATTTGAATTCCTCAGTTCAGTTGCCCCCAACAGCAGGGAACTGCCGACATAAGGACAACGGTGTGTGGCCGTAGCAGTCCTACTGACTGGGAAATTTTCCGGTCAGGTTACCGGAAAGGACGTCTAGTAACGACCTGAAGTGATGTCTTGGGCAGAGTTTTATAGGAATTATTAAGGCAGCTTTATGAGCTCAGTTTATGTAGCTTTCTTTTTTGAAGGCTTCTTCTCTCCAATAATCTAAGGTTGTACAATGTAGGGGTGATGGATTTTATGGTGAGCCAGCTCCCACCTTGAAATCTAGAGCCTAACCAGTTAGGATTGGTTTCCGCATTGGTTTTAGGTTTAATTTAGGAACTGGCCGAGTTAACATCTCAACTAATTCTTACAAAATGATAAATTTCCTCTACTCACTTGGATTTGCGTAGGCAATCATTTGACGCTCTTGTTGATGGTATTGAGTATTGAGAAAAGCCATATACAAGCTCCTGAATATCTTCGGCCAGGGAGTGTTTTTGTCAATAGAGGAGATAAAAATGCCTTGTGTTTTCCCTACTCTTCTTTATCCCATCTTTCGCTACTTGCCACGGCTATCCATCCATGTTGTCAGGGACTACTAAGATGGAGATAAAAAAGAAGTTTTCTTTTTTTTTCTTTAAGATCAATGTAGGTGCTTTTAAAAGATTGGGTTGAGCATGTGTCCGCTGCATTGCCAACTAAACTAGATTGACTCCTCGATGCACCCTGTATCTCTTATAAAGTTCGTCTAGAGCTTCAGAGAGGTGCGGTTCTACCCTAGACAGCCGGCTCCCAGGTACACAAGATTGTGCCTACATTTTGATGTAGGATCAGCTACTGGGGATGTACATGCTACATACACACCAATACCACAATACCATCCACGGAGGTAGGTGAAATATTCCAACACAGAAAAGCCAAATGTCGAATTGCAATACATGCCAGCATACCTGCATTTCATTATAGGATCAGCTGCAAGGCTTTCTACAGCGTGCGACAGGGACGGGATAAGGAAGAGGGGGCACCCGAGGCAGGAGAATCAGTCAATCGAGTTAAAGAAGTTTGACTTCAAATACAATCGAAATGGCGGGGAGGTGCTGGAACTCGACCATCTGGTACGCCTGCCCCTGCGCCTCTCCCTCTCCTTCTCCTTCTCGCAACTTGGTCGTCCGCTCCAAAGTCGGATTCTTCCAAGATATCGCCGAAATCGCCCACAACAAAGTCAGCCCTCACCCCTCACCCTTCTCTCTCTCTCTCTCTCTCTCTCTGGCTAATAAGTCTGATCGAGGCTTACTGCGACTTGGTAGGTGCTCATCGCAGCTGGTGTATCGACGGCCATCGGGCAGCTGTCCAAGCCCTTCACATCGCCGGAGGGAGATGCCAAGCATTTCGATTTCAGAGTCGCCTTTCGTTCCGGTGGTTTCCCTTCCTCCCACTCCGCCGTGAGTCCTTTCCCTTTCCCTTTCCCTTGTGAATTGGTAGTATATCATATGTGGCGTCGACTCCCCTCATTCCGTCTCTTTGATTTGTCTTCCATAGGCAGTTGTGGCCACCGCTACCTCCCTTTCTTTCGAGAGGTAACCCCCCCGCTTTCTCCATTCAGATTCTCGGGATATGATTGATGGTTTGAATGTTTTCCCTAAAGCCCCCTGCGTCGCCCTTCCTGATTTCAGGCGGCGCCTGGTGTTTCCCCATAACAAAAACCTTAACTTGAGCCTCGTGACGGCAATTTCCCATCTCCCTTCGCTCTCCACCTAGTTTGGGTATTGACTGTCCGGATAAGATTAGCTGATGTCTGGTCTCGAGGGAATGTGTAGCGCGTGTCTTTTCTTCTCGGGCGTTTTCTGCTTTTTTTCGTGAGGTTCACATTCTTTTCTACCTTCCCTTTTGGCAGGGGGTTCTCAGATTCAATCTTTGGACTCTCGGTTGTGTATGCTGCACTTGTCATGTATGATTCCCAGGTAATCTTCTTCTTTTTATTTCTTTATCTAGTTTTTGTTTTTTCATATCATTCTTGCCTTGGTGCTTCTGAATTCTTCTTATCCTTCCAGATTGATGTTTCAAAGCGGGCTACTAACTCCTTTAATCTGGCCTATTTTGTACACCTCGCATATAACTGTTCCATTTGAAGAGAATACCTCCTTTTGTTAGTTCTCTGAGGATTCATAATAAGAAGAATTAAGGATGTGTGGCATTTGGTAGCAAACTGTATGTTGGTCCTCTGTTCCAGTTTTAACTGTTTCTTGCGAGGTGGCTTATTATGCTTTTGTGAAAAATTACCACCCTGTATGTATTTTCATCATGTATTCTATTAAGGTAGACAACCTTCAGATTTGGCACACAAATAAAATCGTTACCTCACCTTCCTTTGTTAATGTGATTTATCCACTGACGGCTGAAAGGTTGAGAGGAATTGTCCCTGTATAGTTGTAGCTTCTTTCTGCTCCCACTTCTTGCACAAACTAGAGTGTATTTCTGTTCATCTTTTTACTTAAGTGGTCTCCTTAAAAGGACTGCATGGTCTGGTTTGGCTTCCTCCAGCCTTTTCTCCTTTCTAACTCAATTTGGTGGTTCTGACCAAAAAAGAAAAAGAAAACTCAATTTGGTGGTTCTATCTTCCATCTGAGACATTCATTGCTTGATCATGTGCTTAATGCCTCTGAATGCTAATCATGCGCTGACTCCGTCGCCTGTTTAAAAGACTATTGCTCCTATGAAACTTCCCTACAGTTGATTAGCTCAATAGCTGAATATTGATCACTTGATTGGTTGTCATATCAGAAGCCTTAAGCACCTCCTCACCTCCTTTGGTATCCTAGCTGACAGAGAGGTGGGGTAGAGGATGATCTGATCAGATGCTATTCAGGTCTGTAAGTACCTGGCTAGGAACAATGCCTGTGAACTGTACGCCTAACAAGTATATCTGAGCAGTAGCTTGAGACTTAGGCTGTAAAAATGTAGCCAAGGAATCAAAGGATTTTCAAAGAAAAGATTAAAAATCTCTATTCATCAGACAGAAGCTTCCAAACTTAGGGTTGCAAGAAAGAAATTGCAGCATGTAACTCAATAGCAAAAAGTTGCTCAATAATGGAATTTAATGACTCAACCAATGAGTTATCCATTTGAAATGCATATAATTGAGAACTTTTCTTAGTCCTAATCCAAGTTAAAGTAGGAAAATCTTAATTAGAAAGACTAATATCCTAATTCAAATGCCATTGCCCCAATTCTCCATCAAGAAGCTCGCAGTTTTTCATTCAGCAGCCCTTATTATAATTACTAGCTGCATTCCCCTCTTCAACACCTAATAAGAGGAATAAAATGGGTGGCCCCGGAATTGCACTTATCAAATTTTCACTTGACGAAGATTTTAGTAATTTAATTGTTATGGCATGCAGCCTTTTTTTTTTTTTTTATATGAGATATCACTTGGAATTTTGATGCTATTCTTAATGATTCTCCCCTAGACCTCAGCAGAATTCACTGTGCCACTCTACATCCAGACAACAAGCAGATAGGAACTCCATTGCTGTGTGCTGTTCTATTTCTGTCCCCACATCTTCTAAAAGCATTTCTTTACTTCCGTCACATTAGCCTTGTCTATAATTTAGCAATTATCTCTGCCCTGTATTTGTTAGTTCAGCAATATGGACATCATATATCATAACTCATTTATCGGCAAGAAATAAAAATTGTCATCAGTGGCTATTAAAAAGGATGGGAATGAATAGCAACTAGGCATATATTATAGCTTTATATGTTAGTCTATTGGACTAAGCCCCTCAAAAGAATGCTGCAGAAACAACGTCCTGTCTAAAAGCAAAGCCAGTGAATTTGAGAATACTTGTCTGCCAATGGACACAGATTCAATGTGACAGTGAAGTCAAAGTTCATGATTTGTCTACTAAAAATAATTTTTAGTTCCCGCTCGTGGTTGTCTTGGGATTGAGTTGCCATGAAGTGATATAAGACTATAGAGAGGAATCAGAGGATCAGACTCACAGGATGCCTAGATTTAGACATTGAAGGACTTCGGATTCCCAGGAAAAAGCTGGAGTTGTCCAACTCTTGTCAATTGTAGTCTCGTTGCTTTTGTATTTGCTGCATGACTTAATGGTTTTGGACTGCGGAACTTCTTAATATCATAGAGGTCAACCTGTTCGTGGTCTAAACCCTTTTAGGGTTCATGACATTTGAAAATTTATGACAAGGAAGTAAGGAGGCACCACTGTTTTTTTAGACCGGTGACCCACTTGTAAGAGTACAGTAATTATTAGTCTTGTGTTTCCTTGTAAAGGCTGGGGATGATAATTCTTGTGACGATTGTTTATGGTAGGTATCTGTAATCAGCTGCATACGTTGTAGCAATGTAGATCAAATATTCTGTGGTTTGGTTGGCTAAATTGGGGAATCTTCCACTGGGTTTTCTCGTGTTGTATGTGCAGGGCGTAAGGAGAGAAGTGGGGAAACATGCCAAGGTGATGAATGGAGCTCTGCTCAAGAAAGCACGGGTGAAATCTCCATCCGTGGAGAGTGACACAGTGGGAAAGCCATCTTCGTTACCCATCAATTCGGGTCAAAGCAGCCAGTTCCCGAGCAAACTACAATTACGAATGGGTGATGATGGGGAAAATATATCTGGTATAGTTGGAGAGGGTGGAACCAGGCTGAAAGAATCGGTTGGGCACACGGAGGTGGAAGTTTTAGCCGGTGCTGTATTGGGCTTTGTGGTCAGCATGGTTGTAAATACCTTGATGTAGTATTAGTTTTTTCTACTATGCCTGCATTTTTTTCGTCCTTCCTCCTTAAGTTTGGACTGGAAACGAGATTTGAGTCCCAGGATCATGTGTTTCCTTGGCGACTCCTTTAATTCGTTATTCTTCTTAGTGATTGCAAAACAATTGCGGGAATAATACGATAAGAAAATAAGTAATGGATCACCCTTTTCTTTATGGCAACAGAGTATTGTTTTGCTTCTCCATTTCCCAGCAACAAAATTCCCATCTCAAACCCCATGGCCGAGCATGACGGTGTACAGAATAACGAACTTCCATAGGCCCCTTCCTCAGGGGGGCAGGGCCCAGTAAAGTGGAGGAGCCCCACTGTAGCGGGCCCAGCCAGCCCAGATTGCCATCACCGATCCCTTTTCCCGTTCAAAGCGTGAGCTTGTGACGTGGCGGTGGATGAGGTGCTGAGCTGTCGGGATGGGGGGGCACGTGGTTGCAATTGGGGAAGCTTAGGGCGCCTCGGCTTCCACGTGGACGACTCCTCGGGTGTCCCCGCTCCTCTGGTCCTTCCTATTTCAGTGCTGATCCGCTGAGGGAAGAAGGATCGATCTGTGGGTAAGAAGGAAAAGATGTCAGGAGCGCAGGGGGCAGAGCCCAAGGAGTCGAAGACGGCGACGACGTACGAGTCGGTGGAGGGAGGGGAGAACAGGACGAGGACGGACATTCGCATGCCTCAGGACCAGGGCGGCATTCAGGTGGACATGCTGCAGGAGAAGGTCCCCGATGCCACCGGGTACGGCGGCCCCGTCTTTGGTGCTGGTGCTGCCGCCAGTAAAACCAAGGATGAGGAGGCGGAGGACAAGCAGAAGCTCGACTTAGGCGTCACTGGCACCGGATGATGTTGAGAATCACGCGAACTCTCTTAACTTCGTAGCTGTAGCCTGTAGCCTCTCTCTCTCTCTCTCTCTTATATCTCCACTGGGGCTGTATGCATTTCTATATATTCGAAGAAGGAAACTATATATATATATATATATATATGCAAAAAGAGAGAAGTAAAGGGGGTTGGTGTATTGTTGGCAATTTGATGTCGTCTCCTTTTGATTTTCTTCCGCTCTTCTGCCACCTAGCTAATCATTTTGTGCTTTATTTCAATGTAATCGCTTTGAATCGACAATAACGCCATCATTATCCGCACAATCTTAAAGAGGTACTAAGACTTTATTCATTATCACCTCTCGCACAATCTTAAAGGGGTAATAAGACTTTATTAAATGTTAAACTCATTGTCTCATGCGGCACGGATCGTATTATTAAGTATATCGGAAGATAAATATTGAATTGGGAGATCTTTTTAATCAAGACACATTTCTTTAATTACTTACTCTATGAACATCAATTCCATGTTTCACCCCTGCCAAACAAAAGCTTAACCTCAATCCTAAATTACTCAAACCATGCTGAAAAATTTGAAAAAGAAAAGGGAAAAAATAAGGGAGTCAAACTTAAAGACAAAACGGTAAGTCTTCTGTACTTTTGATGATATTTCAAAATATTATTGATTATTTCAATTGTTATGCTAATTCAAAAATATAAAAATGGGAGTAATTTTTTAACGTACTGAACACATAAAGTTATTTATTTTTCTGATTGATGCATTGAAATGCATTGGAGTGATAGAGGTCCACCAAATTAAGGGAAAAACAAGGGCCAAATCAAGACTATTCCTCTGGTTCTACATTTAAATCTTTTCTCCTTTCCTTGGAATGCAAAACCACAAGCCCTGAACTTATAATACCAACTTTCCAAAACTCTCTGTCTTTAGTTTAGAAACTCCAGTTGTCATCCAACGACATCTTCTGTCTGCTGACAATCTCGACACATTGCGAGATTCAATATCCTATCGTGGAGTAGTACCTCTTAAATCACAGACGATCAAATCCAAAAAAAGAAGAAGAAAAACCCTTTAGTTAAATCTTCAATATAAGCATCCCATAGCAACTTGAAATGAACACGACGGCCAACGACGCGTAACTCTTCTCCTTTACTTACTTCCACAGTCCTCGAATAGTCTCTCCTTGTATTCGACATATAAGAGACGGAAACCTTTATGATTCGTACGTATCTTAGTAATCATTTTCAGCTCAAATAAAGAATCGGGAATGTTCTGTTACTCAATTCTCGACCCTTGGTATTTCAACCAGATCTTCACACAACCGCTGCCACACGTACCGCGTTCATTTTTTTTTTTTTCTTTTGGATTAGCTTCAGATTTCTTTTGAACAATGCTCCATGGGAGACCTTATCTCTGAAACAAACAATAACGGGATGAAGTCATCTGCAAACGGGCCTATGGGAGCACCGACAGTGTATGCACGGGGCATGTTAGTCAACAGATGAACTGTCCAAAGGAAAGTGATCGAGATTTTTATTCTATTTTTGCTGAGTTTTGTTTCGGCGAATTTCAAGTTTGGTCAACCAAAATCTTGCGACTATGTCGGTTCTCCTGGTTACGGGGAGGAGCTTTTAACGGGAGCTGCAGGGTCAAAAGACCTGGTGTTTGTATATTTCTGTCATGGGATCTTTTGGCTCAACTTTATCCCAATTTTACCGAGGGAGCAATCCCATTTTTTACATTGAATTGGTCAAAATATGTGGAATTATCAAATATCTGGAGTTTCTTTTTTGTATATTATATGGATGATCCGATCTACAAGATCATGATTGGGAATTTTTGAATCGTCTTTCTCCGAGTAAGAGACGAGTCGTGATTTTTATATAATGCTCACTTTAATGTTATAAAATTTCGACAGATTACTTAAGTGCTACTTAGAACAAAATTAACAATAATTTAAGTCTCAATTCCAATTGGGAATGTTAGAAATGCGAAATGGTAATGCTTTATCATTTTCCTTAACCGATGTGGGTTGCCCGCATGCCCATCAACACTAATAGCCCCGAATAACGTCGGCTACATGTTTTGTCTTAAATATAAACTCTACTCAGCCCAAGTCAGACAATTTCCACAAATTCCTCAAACCCTAATTTGGAATACTAAAATTAAGAGCTGAAACTCGTAATGGAGAGCATGTGTGGCTCAGATTCGTTTCAACAAATCCAAGACAAAGGTGAACATCATCACGATTTAATATTTTCTTGTGTGGCCAAACCGAGAATGACCTTCGTTCGAGTTGCTCAACCCTAACTGATTTGAGCATGGCAAATTAGTTATTTGATATAAATCATCGATAGTTTTTCCATAACTAATTTATTATAATTAATTCATTCTAATTTTCAATTTGACTAGTCTTGTAATGGCCCATTCCACGTGGCTATTCATTTAGTGAGGGTATCAAATGGGCATTCCTTTCTTCTCCACATAACGACGGAAGGGATGGGTAATTTTAGAGATGGAATGGGCGTCCCATCCCCGGCGATTCTCTTCTACGAAACGTGCCATTATAGTTTCTACGCGGTGATAACTCAAAACCACAAGAAAGTCATTATCCAAGGACAATTTGCCCGCAATTCGTCCTCTCCGGCAGCTCGAAGGAGGTAATTCTACAACTTGGAATTAACTAACCCCCCGAGAAAAATAGAAGGTAGTCGACAAGCAGATCATCAAGTCTGTCTTAAGATCCTGGCCATGTGTATCTTGGCAAGCAAAATGAAATCGTTGGACCCTAGGTAGCTAGCGAGCTATTTGGGGAACTTGAACATGTCTGGATCACAACCCAAATAGTGGAAAGGGAACTTGTGGTGAGATGAAGCTCCGGCATCCGCCACGACTTGCACTTGGGAGGATGGATAGGCTTTAGGCAGCGACTGGCATGGATCAGCCTGCTGCAGGGGCAGGCACTGCTGCTGCTGCTGCTGCTGCTGCTGGTGAGACGTGGCTGCGAGAAGTTTGTCCAAGAACGACCAATCTCCTCCACCGCCGCTGGAACTGGTGCAAGTGGAAGCAGCGGTGAGCCTCAGCATCTCCTGCACATCACCAAAGGAGGAGGAGGCGACCTCTGGGCTCAACAGCTGCGGGAGGTGCATGGAGCACTCCATGTTGTAATTGTTGCACAGGAGGGATTGTAGTTGTAAGTGATGATGATGCTGATGATGGCGATGTTGCTTGGGCTCCATTTGTGATGTCATACAGAAACCCCCACCACCACCTGACTTCATGCACTGACTGATGTGGTCATGTGACTCCTGATGATGATCTTGACGTTCTTGACCCATTTCTGCTTGGAACCCAACTCTATGGTTCTTTTTCTTGAACACCCTGCATACCACCCACCCATCCTCCTGCAAAGAGATCGATATTGAACATTTACTAGCTACTTTTTCAAGTCGTGCCACAGCAGTTCCTCAGTTCTCATCCATTTAATATCCTTTTGTTATGTCAACACATAAATCCAACTCCACTATCAAGCTGCGGGACTCATATACAAGCGAACTTGTATGTATGGATATATACCTGGAGGTCTGGGGCAGATTCTTCTTCAAGCCGATACTCATGCATGATCCAGTCAGTCTTCTGGCCATGAGGAGCTCGTCCAATGTAGAAGACTAGGGTCTTCCTCATCCCTATCCTCTTTGAGTTGCTTAGGTGGATGGCCTTGTCCCTCCCTGTTGCCTTCCAAAATCCAGCTGCCGTTGCCCGATTTGTTCGAGTTCCGGTTGGATATTTCTTGTCCTTGTGGCTGAAGAAGTACCACTCATTTTGAGGACCCGTTCCAATCTTGCACTTGTCTGCATTAGTTTACAACAGGAAGCCCTCATTAAATACATTGCTAATGTCGGTGTCAGTAATTAAAGTTTTGACTTGTACCACATCCATTCGTATGTATATTTTGTCAAAAGGCAAGAAGATATAATGCCACACCAGCACATAATTAATAGGATCTGGTGCGTACTAAATTATGAATAATACCAGAGATACTGAGACTTATATACAAAATCGATTTACAAAGTGAATAAAGCAGAAAACTGTTGGGTGCTTAAATGTGACCGCTAATTTAAGTAACCGCGTCTTTTGCTACATCACTTTGATTCAATACAGGTCTTCCATGCAGTCAAGCCAATTCATGTGTAAAAAAGTCTGGGATTTATTTTTGTTTTTGTTATTTGTTTTTTCTTTTTTTGGGTGAGTTATGTAACTGAAACTTTTTTATACATGGACTAATGCAGGTTCAGTTCATTCTTTCTTTTCTGGAAACTAAAAAGATGGATCTCATTATGTTCCCAAGTGAGATTTATGTAATCTGCGGAAAGAAAAATCTCTATGGCCCCTCTTTGGTTCAAGTTGATGTGTTAGCAGATACTGTCAGTTTTCCTTACCTTGGTTCATAGATACTGAGTTATGCAAATATTAAAGAATGGAATGAAAAGTGCGGGGCACATGGAATTATAGAAGGAACGTATGAAGCAAGTGGGCATAATGACCTTTAAGATCCCAAGGTTCGAGCTTGTTGAGATCAATCTCTCTAATAACGTCAAGATCGATGGCTTCATAAGACACCTTCTTCCTCAGATAGTAATAGAGAAGCTCCTCATCTGTGGGATGAAATCGGAAGCCGGGTGGAACTGACGGTTGTCCATTGCTTGCCATCATCTTCTTTTACTTCCTTAAGGGGGGAAAACAAAGAACAGAGAGAAATGAAGCAGGTTTTATTAGCTGATTCTACGAGCAAATTAAGAAAAGGTAGGGGGGCTGGCTCCATACAACAAATGCTCTCCATAGTCATATTATATATTTCATGCGCTGAAGCAAACCCTAGCATGTATAACATTTAACAGACTGCAAGCTTCAGAAAGACCTAAGAAAATTCAAAAGAGTGGATAAGAACAAAATCAAACAAAAACAAGGAAATATATTAGTGTGTCTGGCAAACAATACTGCCTTCAAAATTCAAGTGATGGTTTTCATTCATATCTTCAAGGATAGAAGATACTTAGTAAGTCCTCCACCGCAACAACCCTAGATGGACGTACACACTTCTGTCAAAACATTGCATCGTAAGTGACACCCGGTCAGAAGGGTAAGAAAAAAATTCAGGAGAAATATAGATGATGTCTTGGAACCCTCGGATGAAAAGGATGGATTTTTGTGAAGCTAGTCAACTATGGTAAATATATTGTGGGAGTAGCTCGAGTAGTGAAACTAAGCACGCGCTTTACGTGTGATCTACACTGCTCATCATGGAACGCAGAAGAGAGAATGCTGCTCTAAAAGTTAGCTGAAATGAGCATGCACACAACATCTGATGCATCCAATCTCTGTTGTATGACCTCCGATCCAAAGAAATAAAAATAAATAAATAAACGAGTGAATTGATCAGCTTCACCATTGCGAAGCATGCACTGAAAATGAAGAAGACAAACAAAAAATGAAAGATGAACTGATCAACCCTGGAACTGGAAGTACGCAGTCGGACGTAGCCGTGGCTACCTTTTCAGCAGCACTAAACAGATATTAAGGAACATATCACAGAATTAAAAGAGAAAATAGGTCAGAGGAGAAGAAAAAGAGCAGACCTCTGATGTCAATAATTCTGTTTCGTTTTCGTTCTTTTTTCCCAATGACAAGAAGTGAACTTTTGAAGAGGGGCCAAACTTTTTATCCGGAAGAGATGAGGGGAGAGAAGCTGCTGATGAAGAAGAGATGTTAAGGGTGGGGCTAAAGAGAGCGAGCGAGCGAGAGAGCGAGAGAGAGAGAGAGAGAGAGAGGGAGAGAGAGAGAGGGGTTATTATTAAACAATTTTATAGAGGGACTCTCAAACAAGGAAGCAAGGGAATTTGAAAGAAAAGGAGAGATGATCAGGATAGTCTCTACTTTTTCAATAAATAATCCAATAACCTTGAATAGAGACGGTGATGAGAGGAAAGATGGGCTTGACCAGCCTCAATTTTGTCACGGGAGTGTGTATTACTATTGACTAAAAAGCAAAAATGAGGCAATGGATGTCCGCTGAACGGGAAACCTTGTCCTGGCTATCGCCTCATTACAATGAAGAAATTCTGCGCTACTGTCATTTACCATCTCCACAGTTTGTCTGATAATCTTAGCTCTTCCTTTTTGTTCACATTATGGACAGCTAACCATCTTCTGTTCATTTTTATAAGGGTCTCCCATAATTTGTCCCAACCGCCATGTTGAAAAACCCTACTGGTCTCAGTTTTCCATTTTTTCCGGTCAAACCTTTTGGAAATGACGACAAATAGTTTATCCCTTCTAATAAACATGGAGAATGCCACCTTATTTCTTCTTTTCTGTTTATCGCAATATATAATATCACAAGACCCACTAAACATTACCACGCCTTTTAACATTATTTCTTGGAATAAAAGTTTTTCGAAAGTTTGAGGGTCCCAATAGCATGAGCAGACTGAAGCAGGTCTATTGATTAGGAAATAGATAAAGATGTTTCATATTTCAAATGATCAATATTCAAGAACCTGAGAGACTCTGGTCTAGGTTTTATGTGTATATATACATAGTTTATAAGATCATGGGAACAAACTCGATCCTTGGATCCCGTCCGGAAGGGAATGGAAGAAGAATAGAAGGGACTAATCTGCATGTCCAGCATTAATTAACAGCTGGTCGTCGAATGAATAAAAGAAAAAGAGTACCATTATTGTATATCACCAATTCCAGGTCAAGCTTAAATGGCACCTCAAATTCAGTGCAAATTGAGGAGAGAGGGAGCTAGTTGTGCAGATGGGGAGGGTCACAGGGCGTTTTTACGCAAATGCCCCTGGCACTGAATCGGTAGAGATGCAGGGACGTCGATCCGGATGCATCACGCCTCGACATTTTCATGGCTAACTTATGTCGGATTTGCCCTTTTTCCACAAAAGAAAAAGCAAAAAGGTTGAGGGGAGATGGGCACGTGAGGAGGGGTACAAGGGTGAGAAAGCAAATCCCCTGAAAGTCCGTGGAATATACACGTGCTGATCCAACACATACTACACAAACCAATGTCTCGGTTTGATTAATTTATGTGTAGTTTTGTGGTTGTTGTTGGGATTGGCTTCATTCATTCATCTCTTCGCTAGACTACCACCAAAGGGATTCCCACGCTACCTCTCTCTCTCTCTCTCTCTACACCAATTCCCGGTCAATTACGGAGACCACCCCAGAATAAGGGCTGAACCTTTTGCCATTATTATGGTCATTACCCATCATTTCCCCATTTGATTAATCAAAGCCCCGCAACTTCAACACCGTCGCCAGGCCACAAACTCTTTTAAACCTGCGTGACCGTGTGCCGTTGCCTTCACGAACACTGCATAACGCCATTAATAGTCTTAGCAAATGAGTTATCAATGGGAATCCTAGGGCCATCTCCACTCATTTCTCTTGCAAGCTTCGAATCTTAGGTGGTCGTACTGCTTCCCCGCTTACAATCCTACCAGACCGGCATGTTACCTTTAATTGTTTCATGGGAAACCCCCGTGAAAAAAAAAAATATGGATAATTTAGCTACGGATCATGACGGTTTAGAGCTAAAGTGCTCGCCTGTCTCTTCCGAGATCATGATCCATTTCACGGGCGAATTTTTGTACGGCTCATGCGCTCTATTAAGTATCAACACGGTGAAAAAGCCCATTTCCTTTGTAGTCATAATTGTATCTAAACGTTTATTAGCACCCATGGAATTTTATGCTAATTACCTTTTCTCATCCTTTCATTTACGAGGAAAAAGGGGACTATCTCAAAAACAAAGTTCAATTTTGTTTCCTTTTTTTTCCCTTGCAGAGATTGATTGCTATCCAAATTTACAGAATTATAATGCTAACACCATACTCACACCGATTTATAAAAATGTTCAAAATGATGCAACAAATTGAAAGTAGGCATTCAAACAAATATATCCTTTATTAACACTAAATAAGATTTTCTAGTCATCACTCTGTACATCTCTTTTATAAATCAGTCTTTCTCTACATGACGTTATTGTACATCACTTCAGTGCAGATGTTCACCTTCAATGGATTTAGTGCAATGCCAAATCCCAATGATCCGATCTGAGCTATTATGATCTAAAATGCTCAATCTTGGTAAAATATGGCACTTGATTGTAATTATTTGAATATGCTAGAAAATATTTAACAAGTGACAAATTTTTTAGCTAAATATGTCTATTTGATCACCAACGTAACAAATTAAAGTTCAATTTCACTCGCTGGCATGAAAGTGGACCTGATTTATTATGCCTTTCAAACATCTGTACAGGGGTCGACGAAGTGCGTGGGGCAATTTGGCTTTGGTAGAAATAATTTTGAAATGAACAGAAGTTTGGTTGACAGAGTAAATGTCAGATACACAACACTGGACGCGATTCCACCGACCCCTTTACAATGCGCAAAATAAGACCTCAGTAAGGTACCCAATCAGATAACCAGAATAATAGCAGCTAAGAAGCAAAACCAGCAGAATTCCACTCTTGCCCCATGGAGCCGGCATATCTTGTTGATCCATATGGCTATCCACTAGTCCTCCATCGGTAAGGCCCTACTTGCAAAGAGCTAATCTAAATGGCTACTACATTTAGCAATTCCAGTGCCATTTAATACATATGGCTGACCACCTGATCCTCATTGATAAGGCCTTCATTGTGCAAATTGAAATGGCTAAAAGCTGTAGTAGAAGTCCTTGCCCCTTTAACACAAATTTCCAATCATGCACATCTTATAATGCACGAATTGCCTTGTGCTCACACGCAGGCAAGCAGATGTCCCTGCACATGTACAGCAGAATGCTGCATGGGTCTCAATAGGGGCAATGAATGGTAAGAGACAATTGCTTCGAAGGAGTGACACGATATTGGATATTGCATTTGTCCAGTCAAATTTCCACCTGGGAATCTCGGTCAGAGGGAACTTCTTTAGTTGTAAAGAAGCATGCAAGATATCTGTGCTTATCAGTCAGTCAATCCAGGTAAGGACGTCCGAGTGTTAAAATAAATCCCATCAACAGTACTTTGCTCGTTGCCCAAAAATATATGGTGCATACCTGAAGAAAATGAAGCATGATTTCCATCTTGATTTTTTCTCCTCTGAAATAACAATCTTCAAGAAAAGAAGGCACCTTTCGACATTCTAGACTTGGTAGAGCTACTATTGTAGCTTTGACAAATGAGACGGAGAGTTTTCATCAATGGATCCTAAGCGCCAGTTGCAAAGAGTACTATCAGCATCCATCTTTGATATATGCAGAACCGCATTATGGTGGTTGAATAGGGTTTGCCGATGACCAATGCTCACATATGTGATGCCAGCAGCTTTAATAAGCTGGTACAAATGAGCCTGGCAAAATAGCAAAGAATAACAAACTAGCATCAGAGGAACCACCCTCATGTTGATGCAAGCTCTCTCTCTCTCTCTCTCTCTCCCCCCCCCCCCCTCACTCCCTCTCTCTCACACACACGCGCGTTTTCCCATCTAGCTATAAATAACAAAGCACCAGAACTGATATCTAAACCCATCTAGCTATTGAACATGCGATACTTTTCGAACTTATTTGCTAAAAAATTAAGCCCTGGGGCAATAAAATTCCGAAATCAAGCAGCTGACTATCACCTACAGCTTGTTGTGAAGAAACAGTAGCGTCCATGACTCCATAACACTTTTTCCTTCCCCAGGATACTAGACTTCACAGAGTAAAGGAATTTAAAATGAACTACGATTTAAGTACCTCATTGTCCTCATCCAAGGCACTCGTTGACTCATCCAGTAAAGCCAACTTTGGTTTTGAAAGCAATAGACGAGCAAAAGCAAGGCGTTGCTGCTCGCCAAGGGAAAGAACACTTGACCATTCATATGTTAAGTCCAGACTGTTAAAACGAGCTAACAAATAATCCAGACGAACATCTTCCAAAACCTTTACCAGATCATCAGTTGAGGGCATCCTAGACCTTTTACTCCCATCTCCTGAAATCGGTGTCTGTACCAAGAATTGTGGCATACCTGACAGGAAATCATAAACTCTCTAAGTCAATTAAAAGTTCAACGGTCGTATTTTAAGGTAGCTGATAACAATACATATTAGATGTCAGCAGAAGAAAAGTAAGTCGGTTTGCCTTGACTCAAGCAGAGGATAGCGATCATATGTATCACATCTCTGAACAGGTAATACAAAATACACAGAGAAAACTAAGTATTTGTTTTATTATCTATCATTTGCAGATGAGAAAATTACAAACTCGACTAAAACAACATCGACAGAATCAAAGGAAACAGGTATGGAAGTATTTTTCTAGGGAGAAGGAGAAAGTCTTCTAGTTAATAAAGTAAAAACCGACATCTTGCCAAGCAGCGCTGAATTGCTCTGGACAGACCAGACAGTCAAGTCTGTTGCATTCCAAAATGTAAACAATATCTTTTGCCCACAGGAGGATGCATTCCTTATGCTTAAAAAGAAAATTTGTTAATAAAGCAAGCTGGCCACATGATTGCATAATTTCTTTGTATCAGTATGTGATGATCAGATATTACACCCCTTATCACCAGAACTTTCACTGAAGCTCCGCTTGAGTGTAGAAAAATAGGAAGATGAAAGAAAAACGAAAAAATAGACTACACAAGAAAAGCACTGTGAACTCCTGAAGTGATGTAGAGGAGCGAAGCCAATATGAGCCACTGCACTTGCCATCCACATAAAACTCGGTATAATCATACAGGCATCATATAAAACTAATATATTCACTGATTCAGTAAATAGCCTACTTAAGGGACTTCTAAATTTTTTCATTTTACCATAAACTAACCTGAATGATTGTCTTATCCGTTCCTATTTCTTTCAACATTTATGAGTTCAAGTCAGATAGAAGTTTCACTTTTAATGCAGCACAAACTAATGTCAACTAAGATTTTTCGAAATACTTCCAACAAAAATTGCAACTTCATTTGTTGGGTGCTCATGAAGAATTTGTTCTTGTGAAATTATGAGACGTAGTTGGAAAATGTATATTGGTGGAATCAGTTCATCAATGGCGGTACCCATTCTTTCTCTGGTCATGGTCAAGTTTTACACCCTGAACGGGCTCATTATTAAGAAAAACCATTAATATTATGCCCTCACACTTATCTAACACAAGCCACAAGGAGGTGCCAAATTCATGGAGAAGGGTGTGCAGTAATAATTTTAAGATGTAAAGATACAAGTACTTCACATTACATACCAGTTGATGAATTGCCACTTGAATCAGGAGTTGCTCCTTCAACCCATGTTGGATACAGCAACTGTTCACGTAACGTTCCCAGATTCATATATGGCCTCTGAGGGAGGAAAAATACGCCTCTAGGAATCTGACTAGGTGTCTCCTCAAGTTCCCTAAGATTTGAAATTGCTGTGTTTACTTCGAGAGAAGTCACATCCTTTGAAATGAGTGACTGGGTAAATTCCACATCATGAACATAGAATGTGATTGTTCCACTCCCGCTATTCCATAGGCCAGCTATAGCTCTTAAAAATGAAGTCTTGCCACAGCCACTAGGTCCCGTTACCTGGTTTTACCCATAGAATTTTAGTGCACCTGTATCATAACACAGTATATGAACTCAAATAATTAGATAAGAAAATGTGAACTTACCAACAAACTGTCGTTGCAGTTGATCTGTAACGATAACTCCTTGATTAGAGTTGTTTTACTAGTAGGCGTCTGCAGGGTCAAATTTTCAATGTGTAATAACTTTTGGAACTTGTGCATAGTTACAGGCCCGTTGCCCTCAAAACCAGGACACACATTGCAACAAATGAGATGTATGTGCTGAGTGGAGTCATCAGGATATTTACTAGTACTTCTATCCAGGATATCATCAAATTCACCTATCACAGAAATTCACACCTCAGGATAACACTATCCAGAAAGCAACTAAGAAAATATATCCTGCAAAGAGTCTCTGATCTTTTCAATATAGTTGTTAAACATCAAGGCAGATGACTAGGAGTCTAGCCCAGAAAACAACAGAAGGAGCTTGTTTTCAGAACATGCTGCATTTTACATGAGATCATAATTTAGATATTCCCAAGGGAATACAAGAGAAGCAGCAAAAATCAGGTTTTAACAAGAAACGTGAATAACAATATCTGGTCTGTATTAGAAGATGTGGGACACAAAGAGATTGCATCATTAGTCAGACCTGAAACTTGGTTTAAGAATGGCCCAGAGAAAGAGGAGCTTCACTAAATCATCAATGGTATAGAGTCTAGACTGGTGAAGTGTGAATAGATGAGAATGATACTATTTTCTCAAAATGATCTGATATTCCAAAAATGACTTTGCGTTGTAATAGTCGGTCCTCAATGTTAATGGACCAAGACTTAGTATTTGAGATTCATTTGAAATTGTAAATCCACGACAAGGAAGTAGGCAGGAGAAAGTGCTAGTGGAGTACCTAGTCGGTCAATGACAGCTGAAAACGCACTAATAGCTTGAAATTGGTACACGATCAGAGAGAAATCTCCAAGGATATGATTAAAAGCAGATACAGACTGATTTATAACTCCAAACTCAATTTTCCCAGAAAAGTACATAGGAGCAACTACAGCAGCTGGAAGAATCTGGATGAGGTATCTGTAGCCACTTGTAAAGAACTCCAGGTTACGAGATGATATCAACAATTGCTGCAAAAGGCAAAAAGGTAAAGGTCGGAAGCGGGAAAATGATCCAGCAAATAATTCGAGCAGTTGTTCATATCACTATAGAAAAATGACCAAAACATTCTCTTATTGAAAATACAGACATTTGAGGATGGTTTTTTCTTCTTTTTTTTTCCAAAGTTACTGAAGTCAATCCTAGTTACAATTCAGGAGCTTTCAACTCCCATGTGGTATCTGACCAAAAAAAAAAAAAAAAAAAAATCCCATATGGTAGCCGATGAATTGCCACAGCTTTGAGGTTTGGCGGTTCTTTTAGGACATCATCCCCCAATTTAATACATAAGCCCTATATATGATCTACAATGAGTCAAATACATCAACAACATATATGGAGACTAAAACTGCATGCTACCAGTCCACATTATCTCAGCTATTATGCTTGTACACTTACAACCTCTACAAGATCAGCAGATCATCTTAATGAGATTTCTCTCCTTTATCCTACGATACACACTCCACCTCATCCTGATACAGTCAATTGTCAGTCTTTCTTTTCAAGACTTAATAGTGATTGGTCAATGAAGCATCCTAATTCAGCCATATTTCACCTTATGCATTTTTCTTACCGCCTGATATGATTAAAAGAGATAATCCGGCCCAACAACAATCAACTCTCGATCTTGTTCAATCTCACATAGCTATATCAGTCACTATCTGCCAATACATTTAACAAGTAAATGATTTTATGGAAGCTCAAGTAGTTAGATGATTCGTTGTTAAAAACAGAGGAAGGGCAAAGTGGCAGAGAGTTCAAGAATTTGGTTGATGCAGTTTCATGAAAAGAGAAATGAGAGTCAATTGGAAGTCTCCATACAGTTAAATTCTCAAAAGCGCTACTGAAGCGCTGCAGCAGAAGGTGCAATTCATTTTCCTCACCACCATAGAAAGCAATGGATTCGGCATTTTCTCGAACTCGTACAAGCCCATAACGGAAATCGGCTTCTTTCTTCTCTTGCAGGAAATTTAGAGACGCCAGACCCTATGTCAAACATTAAGAGAGCTATTATTTACAGAAACTTACACCATCTTCTATCACCTCTATAAATCACTTGAGAAAAGGAAGTAGCCAGGACTCAGGAGGTTACCTTCCCGAGAAGCACACTGATGGCTGTTCCACCAATTGAATATACCAGAAGAACAACAAAGAGAGGAGGATAGATACCATACAGGATATTGCTGAATGATATTAAGTCAACTGCAGCATTGAAAAATGTCAAAGAGAAAGAAAGGGCTGTGCCTGTGAACGAACTTAGATCATCAACAATTCGCTGGTCTGGATTATCAATGATTGACTGGGATTGGATTTTGTAGAAGGTTCTGTCCTTCAGATAGCGCTCCATGTAGTATTTGGTCATCCAAGATCTCCATCTAAGAGAGAGAGTTTCTCTTGCATAATCTCTTAGCACAAAGAACTGCAAAAATGAGTAGGTAGGAGCAGTTATGTCCAGAAATTGGCGAACTAGGAGCTTTTTCGTCTCTTAATTCAAGTCGATAACAAAAGAAAATACTACAGAAAGGAGATAGCGACCTCAGTTCACTGGGTCCTAATATCCTTGTTTAAAAAGAGGCCACTCGACTGAGTCGACTTTTTGGCCCAAGTGACAAAAGGGTAAGTAAGGAAGGAGGAGATACGGACAGAGGCCATTCAAAGATAACGAGTTGAAGCCAATCCTCCCCATCGGCTTATACAGGACTATAAACGCAGAGGGGAAGAAAGCTTATTAGTGCGGGGGCGACAAGAAGAGAGAGTGGTGCTATACTAAGCCTGAGAAATTTGTAAGATTGAGAGCAATGCAAGATGGCGATGGTGCTCACCGGAATGCCAAAAGCGAAAGCGCCGAGATAATAGAGGAGTTGCTTGGTGAACTGCTCGGCGTCCTTGTCTTGCGTTTAGGTGGGGAAGAGGGAGGACAGAAGCAGATCGAGATCAGCAAAATTAGCGATCGTCACATATTCAAAGTCAGCGCATTCAGAGAAGAGAAGAGAGGAGAAGAGAAGTGAGACGAGGTATGCGATGAATGCGTGGTGGGGGGGCGTATGTCCCTACTGGCTAGAGCGTTGTAGAAGTCGCGGCCAAGAAAGTTGAAGCCGACGCTGATGCCAGTGGTGCCCAGAGTGAGTGCGAAAACAGCGGCCAGCTGAAGTCGGGCTTGGGTTTTGTCCTCGGACCGCCAATAGGGAGCGGCCACCTTCCAGAATCTCTTCCATAGCCTCCGGGGACCGAGTCCCTTGCTCTGTCCCTCCTACGAAGCCAAACCCCACACCCTGTTATAAACTTCATATACGACAAGAAGAAGAAGAAGAAGAAGAAGAAGAAGAAGAAGAAAGTAACCTGGTCATCATCTGATTGGGGCGAGGAGGTGGAGGAGGATGCTGCCGCTGCTACTGGGGAAGATTTGGAGAGGGACTTGCTGTTGGAAGAGGAGGGTCGTGGTGGTGGGGTGGCATTCGTGTTGTTGGTGGCGGTTCTTCTTCTTCTTGTTGGATATCCGATGGAGGCCATGGAGAGCGAATCACCGAGGAAGGCACTCGGGAAGCGAAGAATATGAAGGAGTGGGGTATCCTTATGGCCTCCTCCTCCTGCTCCTCCTCCTCCTCCATCATGACAACTCAAGTAGCGCCGAGTGCCCACGGTGGAGGATAGGGTGTGCGCTTGCATATTCCCCTCCTCACCAAATTACCAAGAAACGAATTTGCTGTCCAAACCCACCATCCCAATTCTCCCAAATCTCAGGGGGGCACGCGAGCGGCGGCGACGGAGGATCTCTCGTTTGCCCACCCCCCCCACAAAAGCTCTCGCTCGCCAAAGCTCCACCCACGGTTGGAGTTGGGGACAACATTATCCGCTTAGCTTAGGCCGAGCCTCCCCACAAAATCTTCCGGTTGCCACCACCACTCCCAGTCGAGTCGCTATCGCCATACATTTTTTCTTTTTCTTTTTTTTTTTGTACGGCTTTTTACATAATTTTATCATCGAGGAGCTTCCAAACCATCTTCTTCTTTTTTTCCCTCTAACCAAATACCCTTTACTTCTTTAAACGACTCATCAAAATTATTCTGTGAAAACGTGGACTAGAAAGTGCCAATGTGGATATTAATGTCACGTCACGATTAGGATTGTCTAAACCACCGATCTCTTTCTCCTCGTTATCCAATCATTTAATTATGAATGACGTGATTATTATTGAGCAAACAAGCAACATTAGCAATTCTGGTTAGATTTTATTGAATGATCTTCTCACCTCTGTGAAATTCTATGACACAACAAGTTATTCAATGAACGTCTCACATAACTTGAGCTAATCGTTCGAATTAAAAGAATTAGATACTTGATTATTAAAAAAGTTAAATATCAATAAAAATCCTAAATTTATATACACCTTTATTATATCTAGCTCAAATTAATTTTTATATCAAAAAGAATTTCAAAATAATACACCCATACCACATTTATTTTAAACTCATTTTTGTGTCGCCAAATTGGTGCGTCCGTGCCAATATACTAGTACCAAACTATTACCATTCTTATCCAAACCTAATCTCCGTGTCAATAAAAATCATAATAGGCACATCGATGATGAATCTATTTTTTGTTAACTTCCGTCCAATATCTCATTACATCACCGACATGAAAATACACATAGCAAGTAACTCAGATGATCAGCATTTAATGTAAATCTAATGTGAAAATTCAATATAAATAGGTCTCTACCAAAAACCATACAATTGGCCTATGAATTTTGATCCAATGTGCAATGAGATCTTTGAACTTTTAATTTGTTTAATGTGATTCTTGAACTTTACCCCGATATACAATGTGGTCCATGAGTATTTAATTTGTTCAATGTGGTCTATAGACTTTTACTACATAATTGAACATTATTATATAGTCAATTGACCAAATTGCACATGTACCAAAAGTCCATAGACTATATTGAATAAATTAAAAATTCGGGGATGACATTATATAGTAGGATAAAGTTAATGGACTACATTAAATAATTAAAAGTTCATAGGCCACATTACATATTGAGTTAAATTTCAAGGATTATTTACTTCATTTTCAAATAACTCCAATAGGACATTTACCCTCTTTGTCTGACCATCAATTTGGGAGTGCAAACTAATGGAAAAGTTGAGATTGGATCCCGACAACTTGAAGAGTTCTATCAAAAACCTCCCCGTGCAATGAGGATTGTGATTACTCACGATCATCTATGGTACGCTCCAATACTTGACAACGTGCTTCAAAATAGACAACACGAATGTTGCGTATTTAGGTAATTGATCCACCACAATCACGAAAGTCCAACACCCTTCAAACTTGGGAAAAAAACGGGAAAAGTGCCAAAAAGTCCTAAACCTTTTGGCTTTGTGCGATTTAGTCCTAAACCTTTTTTGGTGCCGATTTAGTCCTAAATCTTTTTACGTTATGCCAATTTAGTCATTTTCGGCCAATTTTGGCCAGATTTTTGCCGACGGGCCGACGGCTGACGGGCTTGATCGGCGCCGACGTGTACAATTTTTAATAATATTTTAATATTTTGAATATTTTTTATTTTATTTTTATTTTTATTATTTTATTTTTCTTTTCTTTTTCTTCTCATCTTCTTCCTCCGCCTCGGTCCGCCGAGCTCGGCGACCGGCCAGGCGAGGCGACGGCCGGCGAGGTCGACCCGCCGCCACCTCGCCGATCCGGCGAGGGCGAGCCTCGCCCGCCGGCGCGAGGCCGCCCTCGCGCCGGGTGGCCAGCTCGCCTCGCCGGATCCGGCGAGGGTCGAGCCCGCCCATGGCCGGCGAGGGCGAGGCCAGCCGCCTCGGAGAACCCCAGAATCACAAAGCCCCACCCCCGACGGATCGCCGCCGCGGAGAAACAGTGAAAATCCAAGGCCGGAGCCGCGCGACCGAAGAAACCCCGAGCTCCCGTAAACCCTAGAGACGACGATGACGACGAGCGGAGGAGGGAGGAAATTTCTAGGGCGAGATTGGGATCGGAGAACGGAGCCGGGAGGAGTCCACTGCCTCGCGCCGAGCCGGCGGCTCGACCCTCGCCGGCCATGAGCGAGGCTCGACCCTCGCCGCATCCTCGGCGAGGGCGAGGCTCGGCGAGGGCGAGGCTCGCCCGCCCGGCGCGAGGCCGCCCGCGGCCACCGGCGAGGTGGCCGGCGAGGTCGACCGCGGCCGTCGCCTGCCCAGCCGCCGAGCTCCGACCTACTGGAGGAAGAAGATGAGAAGAAAAAGAAAAAGAAAAAAAGAAAAAGAATAAAGAATAAAAAAGAATAAAAATAAAAGAATAAAATTAAAATTAAAATTAAAAATATTTAAAAATATTAAAATATTATTAAAAATTGTACACGCCAAATCGTGCCGATCGCCACGCCGGCCAAGGCCAAATAAGAAAATCAGGCCAAAATTGGCCGGAAAGGACTGAATTGACACAACGTAAAAGGTTTAGGACTAAATTGGCACCAAAAAAAGGTTTAGACTAAATCGGCACAAACCCAAAAGGTTTAGGACTTTTTTGGCACTTTTCCCGGAAAAAAACACATTAATAAAGTCCAATGAAACACTCTCTCAGAGGCGCTCCAGAATAAGAAGTGACTTGAGTAGCCTTATTGCCAATCGTTGCTTTAGCATGTCTTATTGACATATAAGACATGTTTTCGATAAGCTTCGATATCATTGCGTGGGTGAGGGAAAAAGTACCTGTCCTCCACAAGTGTCCATCTGAAGAGATTAGATGCGCCAGCATCCATGAGTGTTATGACATCTAGAAATTCCTTCACTAATGAATAAAATGTAGGAAATGGAGATTATAAATGGCACGAGTGAAAATTTCCTTTGGATTATTAATGTTGTGGCAAAGGATGGTCCAAATTGTATTCTCCTTGTTCATAGTTTTTGGAAAATGATTCCATTAATGGTAAAATTAATAAATATTTGCTCTTGGGTCAATGATTTAGTCTGCTGATGAAATATGCATTGCCACGTTAGTCGTTAATAGAGACCGATATGCTCCAAATTTACGTGTCGTATGATTGGTAGATTAGAAACTTAGAGTAGTGATTCTTCTAAAGTCCAATAACTTTTGTTGAACATGTTAATGGGTTCTAAGGGTGCGTTTGGAAAGGCTTTCGGGGAAAGTCTTTAGGAAAATGTAAAACCTTTGAGTTAAAATGTGTTTTCCAAAATACAAATTGTGTTTGGTAAATTGTAGTTTGAAAGCCATTTGTGAAGTACTTTTGAGCAAAATGGTGTTTGGGAGAATTATATTTACAAAAGACTTTTGTGATAAAAAAATTATCAAAAGAAAAAAAAAAGTGACTGGCAAGGGCAGGTAGCCACCGACGATCGAAATTTGTTGCTGGCGGCCGACATCCGACTCAGGTAGCCCTGGAGACAACTAGGGAGGGCTGCCCGGGGCTGAGCGATCCCCAAAGACCACCGGCAAAGGTCACCCGGGGTCAGGCGACCTTCGGCAACCCCGCCAACCCCGAAGACCATCGGCAAAGGCCGCCCGAGGTCGCACGACGCCACCGCGACCTTCGACGACCTTGGATCTGGGGTGGCGAGGTCGCACGATGCCGTCGCAACCTCCGGCGACCCCGAATCTAGGGCAGCGAGGTCGCACGATGCTGCCTCGACCTCCGGTGACCTTGGATATGGGGCGGCAAGGTCACGCGACGCCACCTTGACCTTCAACGACCTTGTTGCAACCTAGATTCGAGGCGTCGAGGTCGTAGGAGGACCTCGTCACCTCGGATCTGGGTCGCGGCGGGGTCGCGCGACCTCGTCGCCCCCGGATCTGGGGTGGCAAGGTCGAGGGAGGTCACGCGATGCCGTCGCAACCTAGATCCGGGGGCGGCGAGGTCACGCAACCCAGATCGGGGGCGGCGAGGTCATGCGACCTGCATCGGGGGCGGCAAGGTCCTCCCGCGATCCTGCCACCCCAGATTTGGGTCGCGGCAACCTAGACCTTGCTGCGACCCAAATGGCGTGGCGGTCGTGCCACCCCCCAACGACGGTCGCTGACGACTACCTACCCTTCACCGGTGACCGCTCATGGAAGAAGAAGAAGAAGACGATGAATAGTGAGGGCAAAATCGGAAAAACAAAAAACCAATGAGGATAATTTGGGAAGAAAATTTTTTTTTAGCCCCTCGGCTCAGCATTCTCGGCATGTTGAAAGCCCAAGGCAGCCCCCAACTTGCCTTGGGTTTTCAGCCTTGTGAAGGCTAACATTTTGCAAAGGGGCTTTGAAATTTTTTTGCCAAACGTACCCTAAATATTTTATGAACGATAAGTATTTAGAATAGATATTGATTTTCTTGTTACGTATATCTTGGCAATTTATCAAAATATCTATTTTGGAATCATATAGTTAAACCAAATGCAGTTCCTTGATTTGTACAACTCTCTCTCATCCACCGCCAAGTATTTTTAATCCAAGTCATCGTTACCTTTAACCCTTGGTCATTTATTCTTATCCTTTTGCACCTCATGTAAATTTCTAAATACATTTTCCTTGGTCACTTACTTCCATTCCCAAATACTTTTAAGTCTTCAACTTTTCCAATCTTTCGAGTAGAAGTAAGGGATTCACTCTTGTAGTGATCAAAGTTTCGAAATCGATATTTTAAGTGTGCAAAGGGTGACTTTGTGGGCTTTATTCTCATTCATTAAATTAATTTTGTTGCTTAAAAAGATTGAAAATTGTTAACCCACGTCCTTGATTATTTTACTTTGAATGCAATTAGAGCTTTGATTTTGTTCAAGCCTTTTTCGAGGAAAGTAAGGGTGCGAATGGTAACGTTTGTTCTTTTTTTGTTCTTTGAAAAAAAAAAAAAAGTGTTTCTGTTTCGGGAACAATTTTTTAACAAAAGAACGCGTTTGGTAAAGTTTGGTTCGGGAATAAAAAATGAATAGAAACACGTTTGGTAAATTTTATTCTTTTTTTTTTGTTTCTTTTAATTTTTTAAACATTTTTATTTTATTTTTATTTTTTCCTTTCTTTTTTTTTCGCCGGTCACCGGCCTCCTAAGCGACCGGCCGACGGGGCCGGCAGCCTCGCCTAGCCACGGCGAGGCTCGCCGCCCTCGGCGAGGCCGAGCCTCGCCGTGGTTGGGCGAGGCTCGGCCTCGCCTTGGCTGGGCGAGCTCGGCCTCGCCTGATCCGGCGAGGCCGAGCCTCGACGGCCGGTCGCCGGCCATGGCCGAGGCCGGCGACCGGCGAAAGAGAAAAGAAGAAAAAAAGAAGAAAAGAAGAAGAGAAGAAGAAGAGAGAGAAGAAGCTCGCCGGAAATGTTTCTTCATTTTTGTTTTTGGAACAAGAAACAACAAATTGTTGTTTCTTTTTTCTGTTCTTATTTGCCTGAAACAAAAAGAATGTAAACGCAACCAAACGCGTTTCTGTTCCTTTTGTTCCCGGGAACACTTTCCGTACAGAAGTGTGCCGGAAACACTTTTTGGAGTGTTTCCATGCACGCCCTAAAACTCTAGGGATTAAGTTATTTGGTACTCTTGACTTGGTTGGCTGATGACTGTTAATTTTGACTTGATTTTTTATGTTAAGTGCAGGAAAATTATAATGATTGCGTGCCGAATCGTTAGATTCATCATACTTGAATCGATGGGTCCCTACATACCAAACTTGACATTAATTGATTGCCATAGAATTTGGTAGTATGACAAGTGGAAAAGGTGAAATTAATTTAGAAAGAGATAATTTTGTAATACGGACGAAATGTAGCTAACTCATTACATTGTGGATTTTAAAGTTGACATGCTGATCGAGACCAAATTGTTGATGTAAAAGTTGTAAATTTACAAATTGCAGGCATTAAATTCACTGTTGATATACAGAAGATTATAAGATTTGTGTTTTATTATGTGCACTATAATTGTTTGATTTTATATTTAAGTTATTATGGTATGTTTTCATCGCTCACATATTAATTTCTCTGTGTGTCGAGATGCTCTATGAGTGTTTGGGATGTTTTAGAGTTGAGATGCCTTGTGTATTTGAATGCTCCAAGAGTGTTTAGAATGCCTCGAAGTTGAGATGTCCCGTGTATCGAAATGCTCGGGAGTGTTCAAGAAGCCTCAAAGTGTAGATGCTCCATATGTTGGAAGGCCCCATGTGTCGAGACGTTTCTAAATTGAGATGTCCCATGTATCGAGATGTCTAAGGTGTATTTAGAATACCTCTCGTGTGTTGAGATATCTCAAAGTTAAGATGTTCTGTGTGTTGGAATACCCAAGGGATGTTTGGAATGCCTTGGAGTGGAGATACTTCGTGTGTCAAGTGATATGGAATGTTTTGGATGAGATGACACCCTAGAAATGAATATGATATATGTAGTGCGTGTATAAATGCATATGGTCACACATGCCTAAACAAGCTTTTGGATTATAGATATGCATCAAATATGTTATGCCATTTACTTGTAACGAAGTGAATAATCTTATGTAGCATCGTGTAGCAATTTCCATTGGCCATCTGCGATAGGAAGAATAATGCATATATTCTTTCAATTGTCTCCTATAGCCAATTCTTATTCATCTTGATTTAACATTGCTTTGTAGACATTTGGTTAAGTGGTGAGATGATCTCTTGCCTTTGACTTAAAGAGTGCGTTTATTAAATTTGGCTTCGCCCCTCTATTTTTCAAATTCGTATGATGGAATATCCTCCACAGTAGTTTGGAGTTCCTATATATTTTGATCGTGAATATCAAGACATGCCAGTACCTGAATCGATAGTAGTTTATACAAAATGTAATTCAATTGTGTGGATTGACAGAGGATATTAGGGCAGATTCCTCATTGATTTGTTGCCTGGACCACTTATGGGTTTCAATGGTCTCCTTGATTTTGACAGCGATGACATGTCGATGGACATAGTTGTTGATCCATAATATAATAGTGACTTTGAGTAAGCAAATTTTTTAGTATAGGAGTATGGAGTAGTATCGACAAGACCCGACCTTCTTCCTAGAGCTGCTGCGTTGTAGGAGTATAGGGTAGTATCACAAAATTAATTATGTTAAAAACTAAAAATTTTATACATGTAAAATCGATTGAATGGGGAATAATCATATTGTGATGAGGCCAAAACGAGAATTTTTCGTTACTTCTCTTTTTCTGTAATTTTGATTTTTGAAATAGGTAAATTAATGCGGCCATGGGTGCCAATATTTAGTTTTTTATGTACTCTTTTGCTTGGTCACGTATCGGTCTCATCCTTTCCTTTGTTATTATTATTATTATTATTATTATTTTATTTTATTTTAATTTTGTTTGCTTGTCAATAATTATTTTACATCGTTGACCAAAACCTTCACTACTAAAAATTTAATCTTTTTTTTTTTGGTAAAGACTAAAAATTTAATCTTAAAATTCAAACATCGAATAAAAATTCTAAAAGTAAGTTTGGTCAATTATTTGCTTATTTGCAAAATGCTTATTGTTTGACATATTGGACTGAGGAGAAGAAAAAAATAAAAAATAAAAACCTCAGACGCCGTTGCCTATACAGTATACAGTATACATGTAACACCTAATCTGTAACATAAACGTTCTTTCCATACGTAAAGATTAAAAGTTATAACTTTAATTGAAAGATCGATTTCGTTATTAGCAAATTTTGAAATTGTAAAATTTTTGTTAAATAATTAAAAACCAATTTGTTAATAAAAAGAATCTGCTAACCATAACGCGACGAGCTTGTTATTCAACCTTTTCCTTTTTATATTTGACCATGTTTGATTACCAATATCAATAAGTTAGTAGATAGATGTTATAGTACTTAATGTTATCTTTATTGAGAATAAAAATGAAAGCACATATTAAATTTGGAGAAAAATGAGCTCATTAATGTTTCTCTCCTCAAATGATGACCTAATACAGAATTTGTCCCTTGTTTAGTCAATCCTCAATACTCAAATATCTTAATTTAGTTTGCATAATTACTGGTTAATATAAGTAAATTAGAAGTGTTAAGTTACTTATTCCAAAATTTGATTTCTTATTTATAAGATCGAATATAACTTATTAATCTTAACATTCTTGAATATAAAAATATCTACACAGGTATAATATGTTATTTTATATATTGCCGACGTTTCAATCACATTTTCTGTTATTTTAATTTATTTCGATTTTTCTTTTAGTTAATAAGAAAAAGAATTGGTTTGAGCTAGAGATGTACTCGAATCACTTTTTTCTTTATTTATTTATTTATTTTTTTTAATTTTTTGAGATGATGAATGCTTTATACGTCATTTTCCTCATTTACTTAATTTTGTAATTGTTTAGGGACGTGCTTTAAGCCTCCGTTTCTCCATCCGGCGATATGTAGCTTTTGAATTTGGATTGGATGGTAAAGTTGCAACATGGCCAACCAAAGGGGGGTGGGGGTTGTTGTAATTGATTCTTTTTAGGATCTAAATTTTTAGTTTTTATTACTAATTTTTCATCACGAGAGTCAAAATATATGTAACGATATGTGGTTTTCTTCGAACAAGTTTGACTAATATCCGTTTCTTTATACGACCAAATTTTTTTCCTATCTATTCTACTAGCTAAGTCAACATGAAATTTATAACATACTGAATACTTCGTGAGTCATTTTCCTACATTTCAAAAAAAAATTTAGACAAAAGATATATATATATATATATAACAACCAGTCCCGTGTATCTACATCGGTTAGATTCTAGTGCACGACTAATGACTAATGTGAATGTATGACATCAACAGCAAGTAATATAACATACCTGATACGATGGTCAACACGGGAAGGTATTCCTTGTCAAAATAGAGAGTACAAGATCGCTAGCCTTTCACCAAAAAGCCGAGATCATCTTTCACTTGAAATCTCCAGCTGTCTATAGATGATAAAAATTCTGATAATTTGTTGTAAAAGAGCTCAACCTATGAGAAACCAATAAGGAGCAATTTGCATGTTTACTGCTAAACCATACACATTTGATACACAAATTAGCCTTGCTCTAGAAAGCTCATGAAAGTTAAAGGGAGATGCACAACAGCACGTATCTGGTCCCTCTGATGATATCCATGAGTGGGATGGGACCTCATCACATCAGCAGTTGCTCTGCACCAGATTTCACTTCTCTTTTGCTTCCTCTCCCTCGGAAGCAGATTGTCCTTGTGTTGCCGCCATAGCTATGAGCTCACCAGGAGGTGGATGGTCAAACTTACAAGTAGCTCCATACTTGCATGTCCCAGTCTTCAGATAATATGGGCACACAATAGCATCCTGTCAAATGAAATGCATTTTAGCCATAGAACCATATAATGTTTTCATAGCTACATAAGTTATGTGATTTTAAATGAAGGAAAGCCAGAACCCCTCGTATCATTTGATGCACTTGTTGACTCCAACAGTAAATAACCAGCATATAAGGTGTCTGTACACGGCCAACATCAGCAATGATGTCCTTACAATGCATACATATTAAGGCATTAGAGCTGCATGCATTTGGCACAC
This sequence comes from Eucalyptus grandis, assembly GCF_016545825.1. Lineage (NCBI taxonomy): Eukaryota > Viridiplantae > Streptophyta > Magnoliopsida > Myrtales > Myrtaceae > Eucalyptus > Eucalyptus grandis. Next base: position 57,581,102 of record NC_052617.1, read on the forward strand.
ATCTATCATGCATAAACACATGGACAAAAGCACATATACTTCCACTCACAAAATTAAGTTCACATCCATATTATAGGGCTAGATTTGGGAAAGAATCCATGATGAGACTTAGGACTCTAAAAGGACCTTCTTAGTTTAGAAGTTAATAATCCAACCACATCATAAACAAAAAAGGCATTAAAATAAGAGCAAGTAATGACAATATGGCGGCAGAAAAAACTAAAGAACCAGAACTTTCTTGCATGTAGAAAGAGTTTAATTTAGTTTATGGAAAAACTCAAGTGTTCCAGATAAATACCTCAAAGGAACAATGTGAAATAGGTTGAAAGGAAGGACATTCCCCACAAATTCCATTGGCGTGTATTAGGAGAGAAGGATTTTGAAAGCTTTTCACATTATAAATGTAATTACCAAGCCAAAGGATGCAACACCAAGAACCAAAGGGTACAATGCAGGAAGGCCCTTCAACATGAAAGAGAGGGATTTGCAGTTCAAAAATCAAGATACAAGGCAAGACTCAACCAGAGTGACAGGCGGCACACAGCCACTTCGGTGACACCAAAAAGGAAAGGTACTGTTTGTTTTAAGAAAATTCTCCACTTTCCATTCTCAGTCTCCATTGGAGAACATGGGAAACTCATTTAATAGCATTTTCAACAATTTTCTTTTCAGCACACAAAAGTGGAGAACTTTTGTCTAAATTTAAAGTTGAAACTGGTACTTTTTTGAAAACAACAAATTGTCATTTTCAGAATTTTGAAATCAAGTGAGAGCATGTTATTGAGCAAAAGGGGGAAAAAGGCTTTGTTGGTGTCCTCATAGTAGAGCGGATGGTTGGATGTTTCAGAGAAATCTCTCAATTTGACACGAAAAATAGAAAACCCATCTCCAATCTCAAAATCTCACTCTTCAATCTCAGCATTTGCACATTATTGACACCATTAAAGAATGTTGTGGATTACTCTAGCACAGAAGCTGTATCTAGAGCTATGGCCATAACCACTTGTGAGTTGATCCGGTTGAAAATTTTGCTGGAGGAATTGGGTATGAAAGTTGCACTGATGACATTGTTGTGTGATCTTCAAGCAGATATCGCTTCAATCTAGCTTTTCATGAGATGATGAAACACATAGAGGTTGATTGTCACTTTGTTTGAGAAAAACTAGTCTTAGGAAATCAGGAATGCATTTGTAAGAACTAATGATCAGTTAACCGATGTATTCACTAAGGCTTTCAGCAGTCCTTAAATTAAGTATATATGTAGCAAGCGGGGCATACATGATATTTATGCTCCAGCTTGAGGAGGAGTGTTAGGAATAGGGTTGAGCATGGTCCAGGTGGCCAGTTCCCACCCTAGAACCGAGAACTGCCCACTAAGGACCGGTTCTGAAAAATTGGAACCAGGAGCCACCTCTTGATTCCATAGACCTGCAATCCGAATCCTGAGTGGATCCATGGAACTGGTCTCACCAAGTATATTTATAATTGCAACTATAGTCTCCACCATAACACGATTCTTAAATCAAGATGGAAAAAGAAATACAAATGCCTAAAAGCGCAATGATCAAATCGCATGAGGTTAAGCATTGAATAAAGTAAATATTGAATTCGTTTTCTTCTACGAATGTGCGCTGAGCTGTCATTCGGTCATTTTATCAAATATGTCAAGTGCATTTCAACCAAGGTATTTGTATGCAGAATTAAAGCATGATTCTTCTCAGATTATCAAAGTCAGGAATAATACAAAATCATATGATCAAAACAACCTCAATTGTAATCAAAATTTTCAGATAAACAAAACTATGGCTGAGTTTTTGGCAAAAACCGAGCAGAGCCAGGTGGGGTCTTCCTCTTCAAAAGGTCCAAGAATGAGAGAATTTCAGATTTAGGGATTTAGAATTTTCATTTTTTAATATTAAAAATTAATATAATTATATATTGTTAACAATTAATATATTATTATAATACCAGTCCGGTCCAGTCCGAGTGGGCGGGTGGGCTGTTCTGCCATGGAACTGAGAACCGGACTAGTACACACCGGTTCCAATAAATTAGAACCAGGAACTGGGCTGGTACTCTTAGGAATGGGAAATATTATCATAGTAGATGTGTATACTGAGTTTGTAATGTGTTGTAATTTTGGGTTTCTATTCTGTAAGATGTAAATATGGTATAAATACATGTGTGTTGTCTCCATAACATACACAGTTTTTCTCTCCAATCCTATCTCTAATTCTCAAATCTACAAGTGACTTATAAGTGAACCTAAGAAGGTCACGCAAGAGGGTGCAACACGATAAACTACAAACAAATCATCCAAAGATGGCTATCTGAAAGAATGCAATCATTGTAATATAATTCCTCGGGTGTGAGAATTCCTAAAACTAAAGGGCAAGGTCCAGTAAACGAGGAAGATCTGGCACATGTCCTAATTTTGTCTTCACAAAGTAGTAGTGCAACTAAGACATCAAAGAAAAAGTACCTTTCTTCGGGTAATGAATGTAAAATCACGAGCCACAGAAAAAAAGCCCACCTTTTCATGCAGCCTTTTGACAGAAAAAAAGGTAGAGTAGATAAATTCAAATTTTGTCCTACTGCAACACCAGTTGTAATATGTGAGATTGAACACAAAGGTCTGATGCAAAAAGAATCTATTTTGGGAACCAGGGCCTATACGCAACTAAAAAGCTAGTGGAGGTGCAACCTTTTCAACTTTACGGGTTAAGTAATCAGATTAGGAGAGCTACCGCAACTACGAATTTTACTGGCTCAATCTGAAGCATTCACTACAAAGACTATATTCCACAAAAATATGTACCAGCGAGAGAAGCACATAAATTAGCTTCTTTCTTTAGTTGACATATATTAAAAGCAAATTCAGATGATACATTCTATGCATACCTTTCTTCTGGGTAATCCTGCGAGTGTAAGCTCAACAGTCTGTTGACTTTGATTTGCCATTGCCTGTGTAGGAGCTGACCGATCAATAGGGTGATGGAATTTGCATCGTTCTCCAAACTTACATACACCCGTCTTCATATAATACTGCAAGATATGAAAGGGAAACTCATACTACCATTTATATTTAGTACAGGAGCATGCATTTTGACTATCTCATATTGCATGAAACACTTACAAGCATATAGGTTCAATTACAAAATCTTTTAACCAAAATCCACCCAATATTGCAGCACATGTTCATCAACCACCAAAAAGTAGTCACATATGCAAGGAGCTTTCCATATGGGGGTAGGAAAATCATGATTGGGATAGTGCACCAAAGGCTATGGAAGTTGGGTGTGGACCTTTTGTCAAAACTAATTGGCCTTCCTTTCTTCCTTTTATTTATTATTTCTCATTAAGGCCTAAAAAATGAAAAATAATATACCCCGCCATTTTTTCTTTCACACACCCTAACTTTTCCTCAACCAAGCTTGGTCAAAATTGCAGAGCGAGTCAAAATTTTAGTAGCATGGCCAAAATGCATTCCTTGTCATTAATATGTTTGCTAGTGGTAATTGCGGCCTCTCTGGAGAAGATCTGTTATGATTTCTACACGCATCTTTTTTAGAAGGTCTACGGCCATTATGTGGCAAGCAGGTTACATCATGTACGAAACTTAATAGTATATAACTTCTATGAATAGCTCATCTTTATTGGTTTCTTTTACCCCTCCTAGTGTTTGCTATCGTTAATAATGCTAAGTCAATGATACAAACCTTCGCTCCTCATTGCACCTTTAAAAAAAATGAAATTGAAGTCATTTTTCCAGGATCTTGAATGAGAAACAATTCTTATCCAAACAAGGGAGAAACAGTTCACCTTACCGCAAAAGGAAAGTTCAACAAAAGCTAGCAGAGAAGCAGAAAGATTCCTAAATAACAAATGCCGTTGTTCCTCCAGAATCAGAAAATATTGACAGATTGCTGACAATTGTGTCCACTTAAAATGAACATAGATAAGGCATGGGGTTATAACAAAGACAGTGATGCAGGAACATAGGAAGGCAAAAGTAAGTCTGATCAAATATACTGATCCCTAAGATGAGTTAGCATTAAAAACCATTCTGCCACACTTTTTGATAACTAAAAGACAAAATTGTCTACATATGTATTTGTCCAATGTAAACTCACATCACATTCAATCTGCCCAGGACGCTGAGGATATATAGTTGGACCAGCTCCCAGCTGCAATAGGGGATAAAACATTTCATAAATGGCAAGGCTAAAAGAACATAATAAACTGACACATGGTGAAAGAAAATGACATAAAAAGCATAAACATCCACCACAGCTAATTTAATAATAAAGGCACTGAAGCACTGATGTAAGATTCGGGCTTCAAAGAACCTTTATGCACATAGGAGTGGCTGATCGGCTGGACTGAAAAAAGATCCCTCAAAAGAAAATGAATCTCTCACTTACCATCAATTGTGACAATATGGGATCGACAGCTTGATAGATAGAGGCTGCTGAGCCAGCAGCAAAATTTGGGTTTCTGGCTGGTGAAGCCCCAACAATTGGAACAATGCCAACATGGAGATCAATAGCTGCACAAACACATCAGCTTTAAAACTAATAACTCACTTCGGACAACAAATATTTCAATTGATTCACTTGAACTTGTACCACATGTAACAACTAACAAATGTACCATTTCTCTCAGGATGGTTGTAGCGGCAAGTGGCACCATATTTGCAGCTATTTGAAAACAAGAATATTAGTCAGAATTAAAGAAACGCTTCTCATCCCTGGAGCAAGAAAGTAGTGTAGTGACCTGCCAGTTTTAAGGTAGAAAGGACAGTCCACTTCACCCTATTAAAAGAAAAGGATGGAAACCAACCTTAGGCAAAATGAGTTATCAATAAGTATGAAACAAAATCAACACAACCAACAGTTATAATCAAGAGACAATTTCCAACAGTCGGCAGTAGTACATACAAAGTGATAATCCTTGGAAGACGCTCAGGAAAGAAGGCCTGTACATCTCAACAGAAATGGCAGAAAGTTGGTTTAAGGATATTTTGACCCAGAGAGTAGACGCACTACAAATTATACACTTGATTGTGTCTCTATGTTAGGGCTCAAAAAGAAATTGAGTGACCCAGAATGAGTTCAGGTTGGTCGATTTTTTTGCTTAGTTAGGAGTTGGATCAGTGAACAAGCAGAATAAATGGGTAGGTGCCGGTTTTCGTTTAAAACCCCATCTGACCCAGTACCCATCTATTGGAAAAAGTAAACCAGAAAGGATAACACAGACGAAATAGTGACTCTATTGCTGCCACCATCAGTGATAGTTGCCACAATAATGGGGAGTGATAGTACACCAATGCATGGGGATTGGCGAAGCACTGACCACCAACAGAAAGACTTTGAAGAAGAGATCACCATCAGCAATGAAAGAGAGATCTGACCAAGGCGAGTGCATACGTGCTTGAGAGAGAGAGAGAGAGAGAGAGAGAGAGAGAGAGAGCACACAAGTGGATGCTGCCAATGAGATCAAAGGTAGCCGATGACATATCTGGTGATGGTTCTGCTCAATGTTCTGCTCAATGTCTCACCTCATTGTCTCATCAAAAACTAAAGCTGATTGTTCTGCTCAATGTTCAACAGCTGTTCCAATGTTTATTTTATTTCTTTTGAGTTTTTATCCCAGGCTTCCAGCAGATTACTTGAGAATCACTTTAAAAAGTTGGAAGTCAGAAATCCCAACTGAACAGAACCAACCCAACTCGTTTCCTCATAATGGTTCAGGCTGAACTATCTGGGATGGTTCATCCGAACTAACCCATTGACACCCCAATCTTCAACATCTATTCATCCTTAAAGATAAAAGAATCTTACAGCTCGCCAGCATTCTGATGATGATAAATTAGAAAAGGACATGGAACCTTAACATTACCGGTCTTATAGGAAGTCCCTTAGTATTATGTGATGAAGCAGGAGAAAGAGAGATGAGAGGCTTGACAAGCTTCACTTCTCTGACCATTCTGTCATTCTCTGCTAATGAGTCCCTCAACTCTCCAGCATCGGTATCTTGTAGTACCTGTGCCACCTTAATATCCTTTGGGTGGTGAAATTTGCAGGTTGCTCCAAACTTACAGTTCCCAGTCTTCAGGTAAAACTATACAAAGTTTTGCACGTTGCAGAAGGACCAATCAGTGAATAAAAGTAAATTACAGCAGTTACAAAAAGACTGAACATGTACAGGCGAGCAAGAGAAATAGAGAGAGATCATACCGCACATGGAGGCTCAGTCAGTCTTTCTGGTAAGTTCAAAGTATCATCTAAAGTACCCTGAGAACATTTAGTTTCTTTATTGACAGCTTTAAAATAAAAGCTTAAGTTGCCAAGAGTAAACATGCACACACCCATGTAACCATAAACATATTTTGCCAACCTTATACAATCATCACCTACCGAAGGAATAATTTTATCTCGTGGATGATTAAACTTGCACCTCAAACCAAATTTACATGTTTGGGTTTTGAGGAAGAACTGCAACAATCAAAATGAAGTAGTTATCATAGTTGCAAAAATGGAGTTAAACGACCCTAGAATCTAGGTTAGGATACAACTTACAGGACAATCTGGCTCTCCTGCTCTCTGTGGAAGGGATTCAACTGTTGTCACAAGTGGTGCCTAAACAAGATTCACATTAAAAGTTTGAGACCATCCACCCTAATCGTACTGATAAATGAACACAGATGATAACTGCGTATAGTGCACATGTACTCTGATTCATCCATACGATAATGATTTTCCACGTGTCACACAAAAGCTGACAATTTTTTTTTTTATCTAATATGCTATTGGGAAAGGGCCATCTGATTTGCAGATGTGAGTAGCACTTAATGAAAACTAGTCCGGATTACTTGAAGAGCATAAGAAACTATATAAGCGTCAAACATTTAAAAAAAAAAAAAAAGGACTCCACAATTAGAAATTGGAACTTTATTTGAAGGAGTGAAACATATAGTGCTGGTTTGTGGATTGCCACTTTTCAATCAATCAAGCAAAAAAGAAGAAGAATCAAGATGGAAATTCACTGACTTTTTCATTAAGAAAGGAGCCAACTTAGCCAAAAACAGCAGATGGAAAATGAGCGATCTGTATATATTCATAAGTGGTTGGGTTGAAAGATGGAAATATCTTAGATCCGTTCAGGTAGTGTAAGTAATAGCATAAAGGCTCCTCTAAGAAGAGCTGGGGACCACTAATACTGATCCAGGCCGACACCTTATAATCCAGGAGCTGCATTCAATAAAGATCAATTGCCACAAGTACAATACTCAAAACGATCTTGCTTTAACCACTGGCATTGCTTCAAACCATCTCACTGATGGTGCAATCATAAGAATCGTGTCGAATAAATAAAAAAAGTGACCTAAAAAAAGTGACATTAAGATGCAACAAGAACTTGATCCTACCCTTAGAAGAAGCTCAAAAATTACTCATTCAGAAAGATGCAATGTGACTATTATTGAGTCAACAAAGAAAGACGTTGCATAGTCTACTCAAAATTCGACAATAAGTAAAGAGGACCGGTGAAAGACAAAAGAGCAAGATCATCCACAAGGAAAAACTGATAAAGCGGCATAAAGAGCAGGTAATATAGGATTGCAGAGAAATGTCAATCAAAGATTCAACTTGCCATACCACACGAGTATAAGATGGACCATAACATAGTACGATTCTAAGATGAAATGTCATTTTCATAAACCAAGATTTAGAAAAACTTCTACTGGAAACTTTTACAACCTATACCAGCAAAAGCATGGTCCTGCTGAGACTATACCATTGGTTTGATCTGCCCAACAGACTAAAGCACAAATCCATGAGAATGAATAGGAAGCTGCAGACTACTCAACCACATTACTAATTTCATGAATGATACCGTGACTAGAGACATTAAAGATGGTAGTAAATCATCACCTCTTTCCAATCTGGGATTCCACCCTCAGGAACCCAAATAGGATGGTCAAACTTGCAGTTAAGTCCAAATTTACAAGTTCTGGTAAGCATATAATGAGCACAATCCTTCTCTCCTGGCCTCTGTGGATAAATAGGCAAATTGCTTGCACTCTCCAATCTAGGGCGCTTGGATAACAAGTTGGTGGAATACCACGCTTCACTTTGCCCAATCTCTCTTTGGGCATCCAAAACATTCTGATGGTAGAGCGCTATGATAAATAATAGATAAGTATATACATGAAAGCGAAGAATATATATATGTTGTTCGATAATTATAGAATAGTTTTAATAAATTATATCATATATCTTCCTGTATAGATATGACAGTGAGAATAACAGCTGGGTAGCAAAAGCATGCTTGTATAAGATGCTCTATTGTCCATAGAAGGAGTGGCATGCACTAAGCTGCCAACTTCCTGAAAGAGAAATGCACTAGTATCGGATATCTTAAGTAGAACTAACTTCCTCAAGCTGTAACAAACCGACTTCCAAATACAAAAGACAAATCAGTTTGACTGAGCTCTGAACCATGAGTAGGAGAAGTATGAAGCATACACGGGGTAGATAAAGTGGATGCGTTTATAAAGCTGGGTGAATTTTAACCACATAACTTTGCCAGAATCAGTGTGTTTAAACAGTTGGAAGTCATCGAGGCCTCCCTAAGCTAGTAAAGACGTTGCTTATTCATCCAGCCTGCGAAGAAGGCGAAATATGGAAGAAGCAATAGCAATTATGGTGTGGGTTTTACATTTCAGTTGGCAATGGCAACGAGTCCGCGAAAGACCCCAATGCAGGTTGGATCAAAGTCATAACCTGGAGAAGACTACCAGTCTAGAGAAGCACAAAGCATGAACGGAAGAATGAAGGAATTAGCAATTAGGGCAACCTCACCTTGAGAGGGGCGCTTGGTGCCGGAAAGGAGCGGGCTCACATCATCGGGGTGAAGGTGAAGGTGAGAGTGAGACCAGGAGGAGCGTGCACCCAAGCCGCCGGCGTAGGAAGAGTAACCGACGACGTCCGCGGGAGAATAAGGGAGGGCATCGGCACTGCTCTGGGACCGAGAGCGTCCTCCAAATGCGGATGATGCAAGGAAGGACGCGTCGGGGTCCGAACCCATTTCCATGCGCTTGCGGAGAAGAAGGTTTGTCGAGGGTGAGGTGGAGAGGCCTGCCAGATTGAATTTGGCCGCCGCCCCGGGAGGCGGTGCCGTCCCGTACAGCTGATGATTGGCCATCGACGGCTACGGCTACGGGAGGAATGCTTCTTCGCAGCGGCGGTTCATCTGATCGAATTCGGCTTCTTTTCATTTTTTTTTCTAAGCATCAGACACTACTTTCTTATTTTAGATTTTGTTGGGATAGTTAATTCCGACTCTCTCCCCAACTGCACGCTGTCCTTAAAAAAATTACAGCCTTTAATCCTGCGGTTGAGTAACGTCATGGTTTCTGAATTCTTTGCCGAGATTTTTGGTCAAATACAATGCAGATTACTAATTAGGGATACAAGCCCAGTGACATCTCTCAGAGTGAAAATAAAGAAAAACAAGTTAATTAACATAATAAAATATTACAAACAAGATATTTTAGAATTTGATTGAATATATTGATAGAACCAATATGATGCCTTGAGAAAAACAAATACAATTAAATAAAAAGGGAAAATGCCTTACTGACAAAAAGTTCAAATAACAAAAAGATGGATATTCGATAAGTTTTTTAAGAACGCTAGCATTATATGAGTTGTAAACCTCCAGCTACACCACATCAAAAAATAAATAAACCTCTAGCTACAAAGTATATAATCAATTATTTCATTAAATCAGTACAGTCAGATTTAACACTCGAGCTGTTGGGATTGCATGTACGTGTAATTTTGCTTTGATTTTCTCCCCCCTCTTCCATAATCTGTTCCACCTCCAAGAGTTGGACAATAAAGCCCATTCTCCCTATCTAAGCCTAAAAGTACCTCTGTTCTTTTTCTTTTCAAAGAATGTAAATCCAACTTTGAGAAAAGATGATCTTTGGTGTTTCATTTTGCGGTTGTGTGGAAGTTGTTGAGGAAAGATAAATTTTTAAGTGTTAGGATATAGATTCTTATACAATAATAAGCGCTGAGCAAGATTGATAGCATTCTATCAAGATCTTGGGTAGAGAGAGAGAAGCACCGTGAAGTAGCCATTTTGTTCGTGAAAATAAGGAGGAACCTAGATTTATGGCATGTTCAGTAACCGGCTAATTCTTGACTATTTTTATATTTTTTGTTTCTCATAACAAAAAAATAAGAGAAATCTGTTTGTTAATATTAAGGGCGTGTTTGGTAACGTTTATGTTTAAAAATTGTTTCAGGGAATAGAAATAGAAAAAACTATTTCTATTCTAGGAAACAATTTTTGACCAAAAGAACGCGTTTAGTAAACTTGTTCCTGGAATAAATAAATAAAATAGAAACATGTTTGGTAAATTTGTGTTCTTTATTTGTTTCTCTTAATTTTTAAATATTTTTATTTGATTTTTTTTTTTTTTTTTCTTCCTTTTGATCGGTCGTCGGCCTCGGCCATGGCTAGCGATCAACCAACGAGGGTCAATGGCCTTGCCTAGCCACGACGAGGCTCGCCGTGGTTGGCTTGGCGGTGGTTGGGTGAGCTTGGCCTCGTCGAATCTGGGTGAGCCCGAGCTCGCCCAACCAAGGCGAGGTCGAGCCTCACTGGCCGGTGCGAGGTCAGCCTCGCCGAGGGTCAACGACATTTAGCCTCATCGGGGGCCGGGGCGATGCTCCAGCGAGGTCACCGACCCTCGACGACCGGTCGCCGGCCATAGCCGAGGCCAAAGTGCCGCCAAAGAAAAAGAAGAAGAAAAGAAAGAAAAAAAAAAAAATAGGAAAGAGAAAAATTATTTATTGAAAGTGTTCCAAACAATAAATAAGTTTTTCGTGTTTCTTGTTTCTATTCTAAATTTGTTCTCGGAAACAAAAAAAAAAAAAGATTTGGAACAAAAATGCAAACAAATGCGTTTTTTGTTCTTTTTTTGTTCATCGAAACAAAAAACACAAATTGTGTTCATAAACGAAACAAAGAACACAAACAAACAACCCCTAATTAATTTTTCTATTCCCATGGACAGATATGTTCTTGGGAATAGATTTGAAACAAAGTCAATAAGTACAAAAATTTTACTCTGTTGTTTCCGAAAACAATTCAAGAATCAATAAATTTTCTTCTTCTTTTTTTCCATTTCTTTTCTTCTTCATCCTCCTCTAATTGTTACCTCTTCAAAGCCTCGCAAAGGCTAGGCAAGGTTGAGTCTCGTTGGTGGTTGGGTGAGGCTCAAGCTAGCAAGGCTCCCAAGGCCAACGAGGTATCCGGCTCTCATTTCGCCAGGTGCCACCCATGACTGAAGCCAATGACCACCTAGAGGATGAAGAAGAAGAGAATGAAAAAAAAAAAGAAAAATCTTATAAAATTATTTAAAATTAAAATAAGTAAAAAAAAAAAAAAAAAATTGAGTGTCGTAGCAAAAGTAATTCTATTTTATGAAAAGAAATTTTATACAATTACCAAAATGTCTTCGAATACTCAAAAACTTATCCACGGAATAAAATAAAATAAAAACTATTTCGAGTAGACATTATTCCTGAAAATAGAATAGTTACTAAACAGGCCCTCACACTAATTGCGCTTGGGTTCAAGGCTTTTTGTCAAATTATCACACCTCCGAAAGGCATTCAAAAGATACAAATAAAGAAAGCTGAATTGCTTTTATAAACACATGTGATTTCCTTGAAAATTCTATTATTACTAAGTCATTACGAAACATAACAACTTTCCTTTCCTTGTGGAAGAAATTATTAAAGAAAAGTACCAAATGCATAAATTGCTAATCTATCATCATTTCAGTTGGTAAGAATATTGTCATACTCGGCTCCATTTGTTTTACGGAAATTAATTTCAAAGAAAACGTTTTTGAGATTTTTTGGTATTCATTTAATAGAAAATGAAATACTTAAAAAAAATATTTTCCGCTAACCAAAAAAACATATTCAAAAGTAGGGAAAATGTTTTTCACTTTTCAGAAAATGGAAAACATTTTTCATAGCTTTTTCCGCCTCACTTTCTTTAACTGAACATATTTTTCTTTTATTTTTAGGTTCTCTTTTTTTTTTAATTGAGTTTTTAATCTTTTTCTTACCTTTTTCTTCTTCCTTGATCGATCGTCGCCACAATGATGGTCGGCAGCTAGCCATAAGCTGCCTTGAGTCATGCCATAGGCAGGTAAGGTTTGAGCTCACCATATTGTAGTGAGGTCAAGCCTCGTTTGATTTGGCAAAGCTAAGCTCACTCAAGGCCAATGAGCTCGGGCCTCGCCAAATTTGGTCGGTTGGACGGGGCTCGAGCCTCGCCCGAGGTCACCAAAGGTCTAAGCCTCGCATAACTCATCACGAGCCTTTGGTGACCTTGGGCAAGGCTCGAGCCTCACCTAGCTCACCGAATTCGGCAAGGCTTGAGCTTGCCAATGCGTGGTCCTTAGCCATCGCCATTGATGGGTGCGTTTGGGAAGACTTTTGGGAAAAGTCTTTAGGAAAATGCAAAGACCTTTGAGTTAAATGTGTTTTCCAAAATGCAAACTGTGTTTGGTAAATTATAATTTAAAAGCCCTTTGTGAAGTACCTTTGAACAAAATGGTGTTTGGGGGACAAAGGACTTTTGTGAAAAAAAAAAAAAAAAAAATTATTAAAGGAAAAATAAAAAAATGAAAACCAGCAAGGGCGGCGGCATCCGGCGGCCGGTGGCGACTCCGGCGACCTCCGGCGACCCGGATCTGGGCCGGCGAGGTCGCGCGACGCCGTCGCGACCTCCGGCGACCCGGGATTTGGGCCGGCGAGGTCGCGCGACGCCGTCGGACCTCCGGCGACCCCGGATCCGGGTCGCGGGAGGCGGAGTCTGGTCGCACGACCTCGCGCGTCGCCGAGGTCGCGCGACCTCGCGGCGACCAGTCCGGCGACCGATCTGGTCGCCGTGAGGTCGCTTCGACCTCCGGCGACCAGATCTGGTTGCACGAGGTCGCGCAGCCGAGGTCGCGCGGAGGTCACGCGACCTCGCCGCGACCGAGATCTGGTCACCGCGAGGTCGCGCGACCTCCGCGACCCGTAGATTTGGGTCGCCGCGAGGACCTGCGACCTCCGGGCCTTGACGACCTCCGGCGGGCTGGCGGCAACTCCGGCGTCCCGGAGAAGATGAACAAAGTGCTCATACGAGGGCACGCACCGGAAAAACAAAAAATTCGTGAGGACAAATTTGGAAAAAAAAAAAAAAAAAATGAATAGTGATCCTCGGATGCCGAGAATGCTTTGAAAGCCCGAGGCTCCTTGGGCTTTTAGCCTTCCCAAGTATTTGCTTTCCCATAAGGGACTTCGAAAGCTGGTTCCCAAACACCCAATTTTTGGCCTAAAGGCCTTTAGACCCCTAAAGATCCTTGGCAATGTGGTTGCCAAACGCAGCCGATGACAACTGGCCAAGGCCAAGGCCAAAGAAGAAAAGCAAAAAAAAAAAAGGAAAGAAGAAAAAAATTGAAAAATTGAGTTTCAAAAATAAAATAAAAATTATTAAAAATAAGTGCATGCATGAAAAGATTTTCTTACCAAATGGAGGAAAATATTATCTAATTCATTTTTAAATTTTAATTGTAAAATATGATTATTTTTCCGAAAAATGGCATCCTAGAAATCAATTTTTGGAAACACTACATTTTCCGCGAAACGAACAAAGCTTTAATGCAAAAATATCTATTAATTCACACTAGTTAACAAAATGAATTACATAATAATACATACAGTATTTGAAATTTCTTCTCATAATTGTAAGAACCTACCTTTATTTTAGCAAAAGAAAAACCTACAGTTAATATCACATTGGAAAGGTACAGTTACTGAAAGGAAAAGACACCATGTTCCTTTGCTTGATCAATGACACGCACAGAGACATTTTATTCACACATCTAAAACCTTTAGTTGAACTTACCAACAATGTGCTTTGATTGCATGCTTTATCAATCACCAAAATAGGATGCTATTACTGTTGAATAACAATATACTACTGACAATTAAAAAAGTAAAAAACAAAGTATACATATCCACCAAGTGATTTCAATTTCCAAAAGTAAGCACAATTTTTATGACTTAAAATGAGTTGTCATCTCACGTTCAGTGGTATAATGTCACTTGCCTTATAAAAAAACCAAATCTTGGCTACCAAAATTTGCAAGAAAGCAAGGGACTACATGTTAGATGTATGCCCTAAAGCTACTATGTAATAGTTACATATTATGGATTTTAGTTGTCCTTTCATTATTATTATTTAATTAATGGTAATGTCGTATTCATTCATTTGTCCAATTATTTTATATTTATGAATGATTCCATAAGATCAGTTGCAACTAGACCTATTCTTGATACCTCAAGAATATATGTGATGGGTTTATAGTTAGACTGAATCTTTAAATCGTTCCCAGTCAACGGATTATTGAGTGGATATTAATAATCTTGTTGATACCGGTGTGTTCTTAACTTTGCCATTAAGTATTGGATACTTAAGGGAATGATGAGTCACATGTCGTTGGGTATTATGATGCATGAGTTAGAACACATGTGTTTTTTTTTTTTTTTTTTTTTTTTGTAAAGGGTAAGAATATATTAAGCTTAGGACAAATATACAAGAAATCGGAACCAAAAACTCACACTCTAGCTGCGGGAAAACAGGGAGAGTGAGAGGGAGCCGAATCAAAAGATACAAAGGCAAATAAGAACAAGCTAAACAACCCACGGCACTACAAACTACCACAAACCAAACCGCCGACCCTCAATCAAAAAGGCAAAACAGAAAGGGTGTTAGGAAGAAGTAGCCGAGTCAAACACGGAGGGATCGAAGCCCCAGCTTCTCTAGAGTCTTTTGTTTCTTGGAGTAGGCGGAACATTTTTAAACGTAAGAGCCTTGTCCTTCACAACCTTGATCAGGTGATTTTTCATAGCTGGGATCACCAAGGAATCACCCCGAAAAATGATGGAATTCCTCTTCTTCCAAATAAGGTGGCACATGGCCCCGAAAGAAAAACGTGCAATACTATGAAAGAAATCCTTTCCAGATAGGAATTTTAATGCCCAAGACAAGTTATCCACCCACGTCCTATTCCTCCAAGGAAGATTACACCTGGAAGCCCAAAAATATACAAGAGTTGCAGAGGTCTCACATTCAAAAAACAAGTGGTCAACGGAATCAGGAACAGAACTGCAGAATGCGCACATTGTAAACTCGATTCTTCCATGAGAAATGAGTAAGGTTTGAGTTGGTAGTCGATTTTTAGTGATTAGCCACATATTAAATTGAAACCTAGGGGCAATTGCATTATCCCAAATAAAAGAAGCCCAAGGCACACGTTTCTTTTTAATCCTGATAGTATTCCAGGCGGAAGAAACCGAAGACGAACCTGAAGGGTCATTGCGCCAAGTGAAGCGGTCATGGGTCGTGGAGCAATCGCGAATAGGGATGCCCCACATTGCGAGGAAGAGTCTGAGCGATCAACTTGCAGGGGAGAAGAGATCGGCCGCCACTGCATTGCTTGGAAGTTTGAAACTTTCCATAAGATTCGATGGTACAAACAAATGTAATGGTCCACAAGTTAGCCAATGGTCGTGCCATAGAGAAACTGAGTAACCATGACCGAGCTGCCAAAAGAAAGACGACCTGAAAAATCTTCGAATATGCAGTATTTTTTTCCACGTCCACGAACACACGGTGGGTTGGGAAGAATTCCAAAAATTGTCCTTCTTTAAGAAATACGAATGAACCCAATGACACCATAGAGATTCTTTATCGGTGAAGAGAAACCAAATATATTTAAGCAAGGAGGCTATATTGCAATCTTTCAGCTTATGAATACCTAAACCACCTTGCTCCTTAGGGCGACAAATATCATCCCAAGACACTTTTGCCCCACCACAACCAAGTGAGGTGCCCTCCCTCAAAAATTTTCTTAACAATTGTTCAATCCTATCAATGACAGAAGAAGGCAGAGAAAAAATACTTGCCCAAAAGGCCTGGATAGAATGCAACACTGACCTTATAAGTTGAAGCCTTCCTGCAAAGGATAAAAACCGATGGGTCCAAGATTGAATCCTTGCGGTGATACGATCAATCAGCATAATACAATCACCTTTCCCAAGTCTAGAAGAGATGATAGGAACCCCCAGGTAACGAACCGGAAGTGTACCTTCCTGAAAGCCAAATGCAAGCTGAATATTATCTCTAATAGAAATGGGACCGCCCGAGAGAAACACTTCACTCTTGTTTTTGTTCGGATTCAGCCCACTCCAAGATGAGAAAATGTCTAAACTTCTCTTAAGTACAGTAGCCAAGACCCAATTAGCTTGGCAAAAAAGAAAAACGTCATTGGCAAAAAAAGGTGAGAGAGCTTCACTTTCTTGCATCTCCAAAAGTATTTAAACTCCTTCACCAAAGTTTGGGCATTTAAAATACCTGAGAACACCTCCATAAAAAGCATAAAATAGATAGGGCGACAAGGGATCACCTTGGCGAAGACCACGACTGCTAGAGAAAAAACCATGTAATTCACCATTGATAGATATAGAGAATTTAAGCGTTCTAACACAAACCATAATCAAGCGGATGATCCAATCAGGAAACCTGAAAGCCAAAAGCGTGAGTTCCAAGAAATCCCAATCGACAGTATCGTATGCTTTTTGAAAATCGACTTTGACGGGACATTTCGGTAGATATGGCTCTAAGTGGAAACTAGAAAATAATTCATGAGCTAGGAGAATGTTATCTCTGATTCTTCTACCTTTAACAAATGTGTTTTGGGACGAGCTAATCAAATCATTTAACACAGCAGCCACTCGATTGGCAAGGATTTTTGTAATAACCTTATAAATGGTGTTACAACACGCAATAGGCCTATAATCTATGACAGCAGAAGCATTCGGAACTTTGGGAATCAAAGCAAGGATAGTGTTGTTTACCTCCTTTAGAAGATATCCCGAAGAAAAGAAGTCCTTAACTGCTTCTAAGATGAGCGACCCAACTGTTTCCCAATTGGTTTTGAAAAATTCAATAGAGAAACCATCAGGACTCGGGGCTTTACCCCTTGCAAGAGAGAAGAGTGTTTCCTTTATCTCGACATCAGTAACCGGACAAGCGATAGAGTAGCATTGCGCATTCGAGAGTGGCCGGTGGATGAACGTCTTCAACTCTTGAAGAGAAGGCTTAGAAAGACCCACCTGAGGTGAACGCAGCTCAGAAAAATAGGATACAAACACTTGTGGCACAAGAGAAGGGTCTATGATGATGGAGATGGATGGATCTTTCATTGAAAGGATGTGGTTATTGAGTTGTCTATTCTTCACAGAGTGGTGAAAGAACTTGGTGTTTTGATCACCCTCATTTAGCCATTTCACTCGAGACTTTTGACGGTAAAATAATTCTTCTTGGAGACGTAGTTCAACAAAAGCATGGCGCTGAAATTTCTCAAGGTCTGCAAGAGAAGAATTAGCAGGATCAACTTGAAGACCAACTTGAGTGCTACGAAGAGTTTCTCTAGCTTCCGCCGTTCTCATCGAGATGTTCAAGAAAGATTCTTTGTTGAGGGTCTTGAGGCGACATTTTACAATCTCCAATTTAGACACAAGGCGAAACATTAGCACTCCCCACACCGGGCTATCCCAAGCATGATTGATAATCGATGAGAAATCCGGGTGCTCTGACCAAAAGTCAAAGTATTTAAAAGGCTTTCTTCTTAGGACCGGATCAAGAACTCTGACGATCATAGGAGAGTGATCGGAGATCCCCGAGTTAAGAAAAGAAGTTTCAGAGAAGGAGAACTGCTAGTTCCATTTAGAGTTAATCAGAACCCGGTCAATCTTTCGCATCTTGCTTGTAGCACTAGACGATGTATACCAAGTAAAACAGAGGCCAACATAACGAAGATCCACCAAATCAGTCCGAACTAAGCATAACCGAAACTCATCAAAATTAGGAATCCAAGAATTTGAACCCCCAACCATATCCGAGGGGTCTCTTATGGCATTGAAATCACCGGCCACAAGCCAAGCTAAGTCCTGCAAGACTTCATTGTAATGGATAAGATCATCCCATAAGGGTCTACGTCGCACAAAAGTATGATCTCCATAGACTGCCGATATGTAGCAACTCATGGTAGAGATGTTGAATGTAAGGTAACCATGAACAGCTTGCGCATTAGAAGAGAGGGGATCAAAAGCAACAACATTGGGGTCCCACCCGACCCATATTCTACCTCGTGGAGAGTAGTCATAATTAGTCGTTCACTTCCATCCTCTTAATAAGGTCGAGGAGATGGAATCAAACAAAGGTTTGGGGACCTTTGTCTCAAAAATGCCAATCAAGCACAAATTGTTTGAGTAAACAAGCTTCCTGATCTCAGCTCGTCTAATAGGACCGAGAAGACCCCTAACATTCCAAAACCCAAAAAACATATTTACAATAGTGTAGGGAGAGAATCACCTCTTCTTAGAGGCCTTACGACTAGTAGAGGTCACGTTGGTGTTCACCAAGGGGGCGGGTCTGGTCGAAGAAGCAGCAGTTGCTCCTGGAGACTTTCTGGCCTTACATCTGAGATTTGTGCCCGAGGAGAAGAATTGATGGAAAGTAAATCTTCATCATCCAAAGCAGCATGTAAACTGGAACTACCAATTTCATCGGAGCACTGAGCAGTATCCAAGTGGGAAGTTGGGTGTGACATTTTTACACGACCATCATGCACCTCGGAAGGGGCCTTCAAGAGGCCTTTAGAAATCTGCATAGGTGGAAGGAGTGGTGGTTTAATTGGTGCCAAAGTCTTTAGCTTCAACTTCAACTGCTGCCCACCTTCACTAGGTTGAGCTAAACCGGAAGAATCCGCCTCTTTAGTTGCAAGTTGCTTGTTCTTCTTCCATTTTACTTGTTGCCATCCCTTATTAGCCGAAGATGAATTAGTCACAAAAGGAGTCGAGGCGAGAGGTAGGGCCACCTCGCGAGCAATAGCAGAGTCTGCTTGAGGAGCATTATGTTCATCAACAGGGTCTGCAATCATGTGCTGATCTGAAGTGGTCTCCCCTGCTGGGCAATGTCCAACATCCGGCCTATTAATAAATAAGGGATTGTCTCGCGTACTGTCTTTAGTTTGTACATGCCGAGGGGGATTTACATGACTTGGAGACAGAGCGGGTTGAGCAGGGGCCAAAGACACATCTTGAGGGATCGGAGGTGTAACGATCAAGGGTTGTCAAACATTCTTTTCAATAGGATGAGCAGCAACTAGATTGCATTTATGGCAAAAAATGCCACACCCTGCACAACCCGTGGGTCTCCATTCATATTCTATATCAACCACGCATGATTCACCATGATGAACCACCTCAATTGATTCACACGAAGGCTGCTTTGCTGTGATTTCTACACAGACTCTAGCATAGGCTAACATTTTCATATGTTCCGTTCTTTGGTCTACATAGAGTGGCCTCCCAACGGCGCTAGCAACTTTGCTAATTGCCTGAGAGGAAAAAAAACAGCAGGAAGATTTATAAGCTTTATCCACACAGGAACGGTTAAATGAGCATCCATCCTTAGCTCTAGGGGCGGCCTCCATTGTTGAAGAACAATAGGCACTTTTTGAGACGGTAAAAGACCCACCTTCTAAAACCTTCCTCCAAAACTCATTGTCCAAAATGTGGAAAAACAAAAATCCCTTTCCATTGGCCATAACTTCAACCAAGTTCACACCCCAAGCTTTCTTGAAAGCAGCTTCAGTAACTTTGAAGGGAATTCTCCTCCCAATATAGTAGCCAACAAGACAATCTTGAAGTTTAGGATCGGCGGCTTGAAGATCTTCATCGGCCATTTCAATAACCGGTTTATTATCAACATAAGTTGGAGGGAAGAACTCCAAATCGTATCCTTTGGTTGAAACCCTAGCCACCGCCACACTCGCCTAAGTACGAAGATTGGAGCTTGTCAAGGTTGCTCTCTGAGGCCATTTAGAACTCGACCTGCCTCTACTCCTACTCCTCGGCCCACCTTGAGCTTGGGTAAATTGAGCATGGCCATAAGTATCATTCAAACCAACAGGGGTCTGGGTGGTAACACCCATATTCTCGTTCACGGGACCACCAGAAGGGGATGGACCAATATCGGGATGGGGAGGGCTACAAATACTAGACTTTGGCCCCTCAATTTGGGCCGAAGCCATTCTGGGAATCATAGCAACACAGAAACGAAAAACGCAAAAACAAGGGTGGAAAACCCTAGCTAAAACCGGCCATTTAACCCAATGAGGAGTACATACCAGGTTGAGCTTGAATGGGTTTTGAAGACACCTTCAAGGCGCCATAGATCCCCGAGAATTGGCCTCAACGAACGTTCAACACTTCGGGAATCAGTCATGCAAGAAATCGGATGAACATTGATGAGCTCCGGGGGCGTTCTGTTCTTGGCTTCACGTGGTCAAGAAAGAGGGTTGGGACAACACCTTGAGAGTGTGTTCAAACACGGCGACGGCGGTTAGATACAGAATCGGTGGCGGCTGAAGAGACTTCGTCGCAAGTGGCGTTGCGGGGCTCGCCGGTGCCGCTGGGGTGGGGGGGTTTGTCCGTCGCTCTCAGGTTGGGATTATGCTCAGCCTTCCTTAATAGAACACAGGTGTTTGTAATAGACAAGTTCACTGAACGTGGCACATATGGAACGATTAGCGACATGGAAGCTTTTAGCGTGGTCAATGTCTAATTGTTCATGCTTTGGTCTTGTGTAAATAATCCTTAAACCTGAGGCACAGTGTTAATTTGTGTATTGAACAACTATGGTTCACGGGTGCACATAATGCCGGGTCGTTGATCTGTCTTCATGCCTGATGGTCATAGTTTGTTCATATACGAAGTTACACGTGTGCGCAATATGAAATCTGTCTCCTTGTTAAATGCAAGGTATAAAAATGACGTCCTATGCGATCGAATCTTGCACCGACCCAAATGATACCATAAACAATTAGGATAACGTGAAACAAGAGAGAAACATAATTACAAATATGTTTGAAATTACTGCAATCGAATTGAGTCAGTGGTTGCTATTTGTGTATGCATTTATGGTACATTAATATGTATCCACTTTGGGCATGCGTGTGCATCATATGCACGTAGGCTCGTGACTATAATACAAATTAAATTAACTCTGAGCTATAGATCTTTGGGTCCTACAAGCCATGATTGACATCTAGTAATATGTCATGACTATCCAGATAATGTGAATACTTTAAGAACATAATAAACCTGTCAGCTTTGGCTACCGTAAAATATGGTTGGTCTAAAGTGAGATAGAATGTTTATTAATTAGTTTAATATGGGCTGGCTAGTGTGGGCCGAGTTGAACCTGGCCCGTAATGAGGGGGATTGGCTGGAAACTCTATAAATAGTGCTCAAGTCTCTCATCTAACCCTAATTCTCACCTGTATCCTCACCTAAGAGGCGTTTACCTAACGCTACACGTGAGGGGGCCGCCTCATTGAGCCAGTGATACGGAGGGCAATAGAGGAGAAGGACTTGCGCGTGGAACATTGTGTTTTTGCTTTCGCTTCAAGAACAGTGGATCCCCTTGATGAGTGGGTAATTTCTTTTCTGCTTCCGCTTTATGTTCGATGGATTCCAAAACATGTGCATTAATCTTTTTACTCAATCATCAACTGAGGATTAGGAAAGAGGATATTCCTAAGTCAACATTTCGTACTCGGTGTGGGCACATTTGGTCCAGAGATAATTCTTAATAGTCAATTATATCCCATAAAGTCTTAAATATCGAATCATGACGGTAATTGCATGTATAAACACAGAGCCTTCCATGGTCACGAATGTTCTCAACTTTATTGATATGGATTCAATATGGTAGTGTGGCAAATGGATAATATCTCTCATAGAGAGATCCCATTTGTCAGTCACCATTATCTTACCTTAGGCGTCACAAAAACTTGTGCCACTAGAGAATGCTTTATGGTTCCAATGAACCCACATATGTCTTGTCCTTATGGTTAACCTTTATTTATGTATCACAAGACATATGCACAAGGCTAATAACCGGATGCCCGGATGCCCCTAGCCTTCACTCAAGGTTTATACAATCCCTTGAGACTTTATCAATATGTATTCAACATAATAACAATACATTCAAAAATATTTTATTGAATGTAAAAGTTGATACATATTAAACCGTTACAAAGTGTAATGAACACAGATGAAACATTTATCAGAGTAAAGCCAAAATAGCTTCCACTAAACAACAGCATCTCATGATGCTCCTAGGCCCATGCTAATGATATGTCACTCAAATACACACGGGCGTAGGCCTTTAGTAAGTGGATCTACAATCACATTATCTGTGAAAATATATTATATTAAAACGTCACATTTCTATACCGTTTGCTTTTTGGTCAAAAATTTTGACTACCATATATTTAGACTCCTTGAGACCTCTATAGTAAATAAATAATACTACAAATTTGTTATCTCAATATAACCGTATGGATCTATCCATAAATTTAAAACGATCAACTCCTACATGAGGTTTTGGAGCCTAAAAGCCCAAATAACAGCCTAAAAGAATGTTACTAACACTACTTACATAGTAGAAGATAACATAGAATTTTATTTACTGCACTTACTGCTAACATAAATATGTACTTCGTTATTGATTGCATGTCATCAGAACAGCCAACAAAGTTTACATTTAAATACCCTACTAACTGCAAGAATTGAACATGTCTATAAATTAGCATATAATATCTTGTCTTCTTTAAGTACCTTAAAACCTTCTTGACAGCAACTCAGTGATCATGTCCTGGATTTGACCGATATCTGCCTAGAAGTCCCGTCACAAAGACAACATTTAGTTTAATGCAAATTTGAGTATACATTATACTTTTAAGTGCACTGACACAAGGTACTCCCTTTAATTAGATTTTTCTCAATATCTAAATAAGGACAATGTGATAGATTTAGTCCATCACCCTTAACAATAGGAGCAATTCTTGGCTTGCAATAATGTAGATTGAATATTTCCAATATACAATTAGCAAATGTCCTCCGAGAAAATCTAATATAATATGGCAAAAACAATCATTACAAACCTCAGTACATATGATATAAGATATCTTAAGGTCACAACTTGTAAGCAAAATATTATATACATAAAGTATGAGAAAAAATAAATTTCCTCCTACTAACCTTGTAGTATATTGAATTACTTTGTTCCCAATTGAACAAAATAACAACACTATGAAATTTTAATAATATTGTATGGAAACTTGATTAAGACTATAAATAAGACTTTTCAATCTACACATAAGTTTACTCGAAACATTTGTTGCAAAATTCTCCAATTGAACAATATACATTTTGTATCTATTTGGCGTAACTTTATATCAAAATAAATTATTAATGCCACGTTCACTCTGAAAAAATATTTAAAGAAATAATTATTTCTTCACTATAAACAATCCACTCCTCTTTCAGAGTGAAAACTTTAGTTACCAATTTAGCTTTAAATTCCACAATCTTTCTTTGAAATTCTTTTGGCTTTAAACGAGAGATTCAATCTCGAGTCTGGTTGAGCAAGTCCTGTTATGACACAACGGAAGAGAGAACTTTCGGATATTCACCACTTCGATCGTGCTAGCAACCACGTGGAAACAATCCGTCGTATTCTTGATGTATAATAGTCACGGCCCAAATTAGAGATAATTCGTTTAACTCTCTTTTACATTCAGATTTTTGATTAAAACACACGAACAACGCCTTTAGAGAATCTTGTAAAATATATCATCTTTGTTTCCGTTGTGTTTTTTATGTTAAAATTTACTTATACATCATTCATGAAACCCCAACACTACAAATGGAGACTCCTTATCCACAATGCACTAAATTCAATCCAATAATAATCATAGAATTGGAAATAAGAGTCAAACCATATGAAGGAGCAAGCTTTTTGTGACATAAGTGAATGAATCAAAACTAGATCTTCATTCAAAAAATTAATGAAAACATTGGCACAAATCTCCAATATAGAATCAAAAGAAGTTGAAGAAGCGCTAATACAAAAAAATTGGATCGAAGCAATGAAAGACGAATTATAACTTCTTAAGGTACACGCAGTCTAGAAGCTTGTGCCGAGACCTAAAAATCAACAAGTAATTGGAATAAATTGGGCTTTTCCAAATAGGCTAAACAGCAAATGTAAAGAGGTACTTAATAAAATTAGGTTGATTAGGCTTAGGGTTTATTAACACCTAAATTTTACTTTTTTTTTATTTAGAAAAATCGCATCGAATATCATAAATCGGTCTCTAAGGAAAAAAAGAAGGTAAAGTAAATATTTTCATTAGAGTGCATTGAACGACATTTGCATTATTAGTATTAATTTTTTTAAAATTAATTCAACTTTCTTAAAAAAAATAATTTAAAATAAAAAAAGGGAGCGCCCCTTCTTCTTTCCCTTCCTTTTCTCTGCCTCCTCGCGGGCCAACAATCTCATCTTCCCGCTCATCCCTTTCCCCCCTCTCCTCATCCTTCACGCTGCTACAGTAAGGACGCAAGTACAGTGGCAGTTGAAATAGCGCGGGACGTTCGACGGGAGTGGGTGGTCGGGTGCAGACCGGCAACGACAGCTGGCGCGTCGGTAGCCATTAAAAGGGAAGAGAGGTAGAGAGAGAAAGGGGGATTCTCTCGGCTCGCTCGGCGGGGGTTTCCTTCGCTGGTTTTTCTCTTCTTCAGAGAGCTAGAGATCAAAGCTGGGGTTTAGAGGCCGAGAGGGAGAGAAATCCAAGAGGTTGAGAGGTCCGAGCGACTGAGGGGAAAGCAGAAGAGCTTCAGCCGACGCTACGGCCACGCGTAGACTGCTGGTTTTTGCCGAGAGAGAGAGAGAGAGAGAGAGCGAGCGCGAGCGAGCGAGGGGGAGAGAGAGAGGGGGAGAGAGAGAGCTTGAGAAGGTGGCTGGCCGTTGGAGGAGGGCCGTCCACTAGCCACCGTCCGCCGCGGCCATTCCCTGAACCAGGTAGGTGCCCTGTTTTCTTTGGTGGGCGTCAGGCCGGAGCTCGCGGTCGACCAAGCTTTCGCGAGTTTCGATCCCGTCAGCCTGGCGACTCCTTAATGGAGACGTGAGAGGTAAGAAAAAGAGCCCACTCCGTCAGCGTAATGAGCTCCGGTGTCTATCTCCAAAGTCCACGAAGCAAATGAGTGCTTGGTTGTCCTCACTTGGTTGTCCTCCCTCGGTTGTCCTCTCTCTGTGACTAACCATGCCGGTCGTCAATGTGATTTCCACTTTCTTATTCCACTTTGACCGGGCCGGCTCGGCGTGCTACAATCTTTAAATTATCGCTTTCTTTGAATGGCCATGTGGTCAGCGTGACCGAGTCATAAAGCAGAATTGTCCTCCCTCGGTTGTCCTCTCTCTGTGACTAACCATGCCGGTCGTCAATGTGATTTCCACTTTCTTATTCCACTTTGATCGGGCCGGCTCGGCGTGCTACAATCTTTAAATTATCGCTTTCTTTCAATGGCCATGTGGTCAGCGTGACCGAGTCATAAAGCAGAATTGTTAAACTTCCAATATCTCTTATGACAGCGTTGTCCTCGTCACCCTTTGTATGTTATAACTGAGCCTTGCTAGCATCTGGCAACAGCATCACAACCCCCCCATCCATCAGACCAAAACCCGTTAGCAACCTCCCAATCGGTGCTGTGACCTCCGGAGTGACGTTCCCATTAGGACTAGAGAGGATCATCAGCAATGGAATATCTGCAGTACTCGAACACAAAGGCACTGATATCCATAGCCGTGGTGGGCGTAATAGGAGTGTTGCTGAGGCTGTACAACGCGCTGGTGATGAAACCGGAAAAGTTGAGGTCCTTGCTGAGGAAACAAGGCATCAATGGACCGCCCCCCGCCTTCCTGCTCGGCAACATCATGGAGATAAAAAAGGCGAGATACTCCTCCTCCTCCTCGTCCTCCGTTCCCATGACTCCGCCCGGCCGGCCCCCTGCCCGCCATGATTGCGCTGCTGTCCTCTTCCCCTTCTTTGACAAGTGGAGAAAACAATACGGTAGTTCACCTCCTGGCTGCCCTAACTGGAAATTTCATCTCTTTTCCACAATTAATCAAATAATATTCAAGTGTTTCGATTTCCCATGCTCCAAACTTCATAAATTAGACGCAAGATTTTTGTACAATCATAAGAGAGTTTATGAAACTTAGAGATCGGTGCTACTTAAATTTCCTAGTTAGATCTAGATGATCACGTGGATCACCCTGACGTATGTTTTCTCTACTTGAAGGCTGAACTTGAAGCCTATCATGTCGGTTGACACACCGCATTAGGGTAAAAGTACGCTTCAAGTGTTAAAAGTTGACACAAGGGGAGTTTAGATGTTAAAAGTTACGAAAGTAACGTTTTAGTGTTAAAATTATATAGAAATGGATTAATTCGACGTGCGTAATTTGTGGTAAAGTAAGTGCAAAACAGCGTCGTTTTGCACGTTGATGTGGTCAAACAATATAAAAGCGAAGTCGTTTTGGTGTTGACGTGGTAAAAAATTAATTAAATTTAATTTATTTAAAATATTTAAAAATACAAATACAAATATTAAAAAAATTTAAAAACTTAAAAAAAGTGGGGTAGCTGCCTCCCTTTAATATATATATATATATATATATATATTTTTGTATTTGTATTTTTAAATGTTTTAAATAAATTTAATTTAATTAATTTTTATATTGATTTTTTACCACGTAAGCATCAAAACGATGCTGTTTTACATTTGATTCGTCGGAAAATTGACACGTCAGCGTTTTGATTGGATTTTGGTTAGATTGACACTTAACTGATTTATTTTGCTCCGATTTTAGCATTTAAGTATTTTTTTGTGCCAACTTTTGGCATTCTAAGGGTATGAGTGTCAAATAGTGGCATAGGGCCGTAGTCATTGAAGATTCCTCACTGCCCGATTCCATTTTTTAACACTTGTAGCCCCTACCAAAGTCTGCTCTTTCTTTTTTGGGATTATTGTTAGTTCTTCGATAATGACTGATGCGGGCGCTGTGTAGCTCCTCTGGAGCTGGATCAGGATTGGACTCAACCAAAATGACTCCAGCGCCCCGAAATCACTTCTCACATTCACGCTAAATATCATTTGACACGTTCTCACTCATTAATAAAACAAGAGTAATACACTACTCCTGAATCAGATCATTTCTCCTTCCCCCTCTCTTAAATGAATTGGATTGATCGTTTGTGGTTCGGACATGGACAATCAGATCAGGCTGTTGTCATGCGCTGATGTCTCATGATTTTTACAGGAGATACATTTGCGTTCTCGCTGGGGAGCACACAGATAATCTATGTGAACCGACCAGACGTGGTGAGGGAGATTACCACCTGCACATCCTTGGACTTGGGTAAGCCCTCATACCAGTTCAAGGAGAGGGGTCCCTTGATGGGTCAAGGCATCTTAACTTCCAACGGCCCCCACTGGGCTCATCAGCGCAAGATCCTCTCTCCTGAGCTCTATATGGAGAAGGTCAAGGTATGTTATCTCAAATGATGTCTTTCAATATCACCATTTCCACCACCAATTTTTTTTTCCTCAAATTGACATTTCTGAGTTTACCCGCTCGCAGGGAATGATAAACCTCATAAACGAGTCCACAGAGACACTGTTGAAGTCCTGGAAGAACAAAGTGGATGCAGCCGGTGGAGTAGCCAGCATTAACATCGACCAGCACATAAGAAGTTTCTCTGGAGATGTCATCTCCAGGGCCTGCTTTGGCAGCAATTTTGCCAAAGGAGAGGAGATCTTCCACACGTTGAGGGCTCTCCAGGAGGCCATGTCCAAGAAAGTTCTTTCCACTGGGATTCCTGGCATGAGGTGCGATGTTAAATCTCTCTTTCTCCCGAAAAACCTCCAATTAAGCCTCCCCTTCCATACCACCCCCTTGAAAAGAAAGGGAAAAAGGTAAATCCACTGTCGCTCAGCTGCTTTAATCAATTCTGTTTATGCAATGACACAGATACCTCCCCACCAAGAGTAACAGAGAAGCCTGGGCACTGGAGAAGGAGGTCCGCAGTTTGATACTGCAGGTGGTGAAGGAGAGGATGGAAGCTGCATATGAGAAGGACCTTCTGCAGATGGTTCTCGAGGGTGCCAAAAACAGCGACTTGAGCCAGGAGGCCATGGACCGGTTCATTGTCGACAACTGCAAAAACATTTACTTGGCTGGGTACGAGACGACTGCCGTCTCTGCGACATGGTGCCTCATGCTGTTGGCTTCCAGTCAAGAGTGGCAAAATCGTGTGCGTGCCGAGGTTCTTGAAGTTTGTGGGGACCGTCTTCCTGATGCCGATATGATCCGTAAGATGAAACTGGTGCGCCTTCCCCATACCTTTAAGACAGAGTGCACATAATATAACGTTTTGATTTCATGGTCATCGGCATGTGTAAACCTTTCTGTCCTGGGTGCAGCTCACAATGGTGATAAATGAGTCGCTGCGGCTATACTCCCCCGTGCCAGTGGTGTCGAGGGAGGCCTTAACGGATATGAAGTTTGGGGACCTGAAAGTGCCGGAGGGGGTTAACGTGTGGACGATGGTGTTGACATTGCACACGGACCCTGAGATATGGGGCCCAGACTCTTACTCCTTCAACCCGGGCAGATTCGCCAACGGGATCACGGGAGCTTGCAACCTGCCGCACTTGTACATGCCCTTCGGAGTGGGACCTCGCGTGTGCCTCGGGCAGAACCTGGCTATGGTGGAGCTCAAGATTCTCATTGCCCAGCTTCTCTCCAACTTCTCCTTCACCCTCTCTCCCGACTACGTCCACTCCCCTGCTCTTAGGTTGGTTATTGAACCTGAACACGGTGTCGAACTCTCCGTCACCAAATTATCTCGAGATTGATTCCTTCAAGAGCAGTTTTTCTTTTTTCTCACCCCGCTTTTTCTTAAGCCCACTGTACGTTTTCTTGCTGTGTCCACTGTCCAAAACC
Organism: Eucalyptus grandis; assembly: GCF_016545825.1. Taxonomy (NCBI): domain Eukaryota; kingdom Viridiplantae; phylum Streptophyta; class Magnoliopsida; order Myrtales; family Myrtaceae; genus Eucalyptus; species Eucalyptus grandis. Next base: position 57,610,172 of record NC_052617.1, read on the forward strand.
AGCTTTTTCTATCCTTTTTGTCACTCTTGTATCAGTTTATGACAAAGTTCATTCTTTTTTCATTATACGTGTTACAACCAATGCGGAAGGCGAATCAACGAAACAATTCAAGCAAGCAATAAGTTACAGAAATAAAACATAACCGTTCACGAGGTTGTTCAACTATAATCGGTAAAATGAAGATTACATTCCAGTGTTTCCAACCAATCTTAGGTAACACCTTCCCCACAAGAATCGATTAAAAAAAAAAAAGAAGTTTTCTCGTGCTTTCAACTATCTGGGCAAGCGGCTCTCAAAAGCTCTCTAAGCATTTCATAAATTTCTGATCTTAAATAGCCTTTGAAAATAAGGCTTTTTTTTTTGGTTAGTCCTACTCTATTTCTACTCTACACTCACTCTCAGATTTTTGCCCTACCTCTTGCAGGGCGTGGGAGTCGAAACCCACTCCTGAAACTTATGCGTCCCCATCTCATCCCCCTGAGAAGGTGTGGATTTGAACCCCTCACCTCTCCCTTCCATGTTGGAAGAGTGGCCACTGGGGAAAATAGGGTTTTTTAACAAGCCCGAATCCTAGCTGCTTTGGGCCGAGCACCTGCCAAAATAGGCCTGCCGGCAACTATGCTGGAAAACATAACATTTATTGGGCGCAGTCCGAGGGCCCTGCCTGCTTTATCTGGTAGCCGAGGCTCGGTGCTTGCCTGGTGGTCAGGTTGGTCTAGGTGCCAGGCGGGCCTTTCCTTTCATATCCAATCGCCCGCTTCTATCATCATGTCCTCGCTCGCAAACACCCCGAGTGTCCCCAGTTATGAGCTTGTGCATAATTCCAAATCAATTTGAATTAATTTCAAGTTGTAATTAACAAATCTCCACTTTGGCAAGAAGTCCAACTTTATGGTCATTGACCGCCGTCTCTCCCATTCTCCTTTAGGCTCCTCCCTTGTTGCAGACAATGATCATGTAATATTTGAGTTAGTGGTGGGACTCGCAAGAGAACAAGTGGACTTCAACTTATACAAAAGGAAGAGCAGCAAACGCACGAACGGAGAAAAAGTGATAGAAGAATATAGAAAGAAGAGAAGAAGAAATGAAGGAGAAAAAGAGAAGAGGGGTTTTGCGCATGAAGGCTTCACCATGTCAAATGAAGTATGTATCGCAACACCTGATAACGACTTGCGCCATTTATTCGTCTAATTGAAGTATTTTTCAAAATTAAAGTTCGAAATCAAAATTGTGTGAAAATGGAAATGTGAAGACCGATTAAGCTGTAGAATTTTATGAAAATTATGAATTATGGCATTATAGAGCTGTGGGGTTTGAGAAGCGTTGATTTGAAGAAATTTTTTGGTTGGAGAGAAATTCTAAAGTTTCGCACTCGAACTTTGCGTTGCAAATAGCTTTAAATAATCATTTTAGGCAAGTAATTTGTTGACGTGTGAAATTTATTTTGTTAGTGTTTAAACTTAATTTAGCTGAATCATAGTTGAGATAATGATTTAATTGGTTTGATGTTATTTCTCACTTATATGATCGGATTGCAAGTTCATTGATTGGAGTGAGCTTTTTGTTTAAAATAATTTAGACATCTGCAAAGTCAATTCTTGTTGAAGCAACTTGTAGTGCGGAGAAAAAGTAGGTGCTTCTTTTGAAATTCAGGCTCGCGACTTTTCTCAAGTAAGAGTTTTGGTAGTTGAAAAAGCTCAAGAGGCAACCGACTGGATCGAGCAACATGGAAGGATCACTGATGCTCTTAGGGGCCATCTGATACCAGAAATTAGTGCCTGGAGAAATCTAAGTATTCTGGGATAAGCTTTATCCCTTTCATCAGCAGTCCTGGGGGCTGGGGTTCCACTCGCTGTTGTTCCAGACCTGACATAAGTACAACGCACTAGCCGAGAATTTTTCCTCTAAATTACCTCATAGCCAGCATGCTATATCACTGGGCGCAAATTTTGCATCCGATGTCATTTCCAATTCCCAAAGTCAGGCTGCTTAATTGATATCTAAGCTACTAAGTGATTCTCGTGATTCGGTCAAACATACTCGTGACAACCTGTTTCTAAAAGTCAGTAAGCATGCCTTTGAGATAGGGAAAGTCGAAGATGAGTGTTCTGAGATAGTGAACGCTGGTGGCTCTGAGGTTGAATCTAAAGCTAGAACTGTCGTCTCTCTAGCTTCATTAACGACATGCAATGTTTCATCATAGAAAAGAAAGATGATTTAAAATCACTGTTTTATCCTGGTCAATCTAAACATGAGGACACAAACAAGGCGAGGTGTCACAGTCAATTAACACAGGAAAAAGAGAAGGCCTTTTTTCTGTAAAACTTAATCGTCTCTATTTATAATGAGTGAAAAACGGGATTGTTGACATGGCTATTGTCAGTGCGAAAGGGAATGGCAATAGGTCTCGGATGATTCCTCATCTTTGTTAGTTAACTCGAAGAGCTAGTAGAGGAATGCTAGATCGTTCGTGAATCTGTGAATGATCTACGGCAATATGCTGACTGGGATGTTCCTTGCAGTGACCCGAGCATGGAAAGTCGGGGACTTTTTTCTGAAGAAAACTGGGCATCCATTTTCAAAAGCAATGTTGCTTCCTGTAAAAGCTTGGTTGATCAATTGTCTGATGTTGTTTAAGCTGATGTAATCAGGAATGCTCTTACATTCAATTCAGAGTTGGCAAATTTACTTGGATTTGTCTCACAACTTCGTGGCACTATTGAAACTGAAATCGAGCAGCTATTGGAAGTTGAAAAAGAGCAGGGAACTATCATTGAACTTGAACGGAATTACTTTGTTAAGTGTTGGAAGATATGCAGCTTTGACAGAAGATTTGAATTGATTGTGATCCGATTTGTACAGATCAATTTAAGATTAGATCTAGAATATATTGATTTATAGGATCATTAATTTCCTTCTTTATTCATACTCTTGTATTATAACTACTAAGAATGTACATCAGATTTATTCATTGAAGACAATACAATATACATAAATCTTCTCTTCATTCTCGAGGTCTTCAATCTCTCTATCTTCTTCTTCAACTTCTTACATGGTATCAGAGCAGTGAAAGGTTCTGATTTGCTTCCGCCTTCTTCACCATCTGTCGAGATCTTTAAACACTCCAGCACCCCTTCTTCACCTTGCTTCCCATCGAGATTGTCAATCCTGCACAAAACTTGACATCTCAGTTTTCTTTCCTTTCCATCATGCCAAACAACTTACCTTCAGCCTCTGGTGAACGTCCGCAGCATGAAGATCTTGAGCAAATTGCAAAAAGCCGGGACACTATCTCCATTGTTGACGTTGCCAGATCTCACGAACAACCTGTTCGAACTCAAGATAGTGATAATCCTCTGGCTCAGTCAACTCTGGGGCAACCCTTCTCGATTCAGCTCATTCCGGGTCAATCAATAATGGGCCATTTTTACTAGTGGCCACTGTTTCAGATGCAACCCAACCCGTGGTTGTTTGGGCCTAGCCCGAATACATCATCGCCAGGAATTCAGGGGCCATGGGCCTCTACCCAACTCGACGGCAGCCCACCAGCCATAAGTGGGGCAAGCATGACCGCCGGGTCGGGTGGAGCAAATACGGGGCAAACAGATGGATCCAACGGTTCGGGTAATGGAGGAAACCCATACTCGACCAATTTCAATGTGGGTTATGGAGACGGTTTGAATCCAAGTATGGGAGCAAATCCCTACTCGAGATTCTCACCTGGATTTTTGCCGTTTCTAGGATCGATTTTCATCGGACGGCTAGAATCTGGCGACCTCCTGTTTGTTTCCACCATCGATGGACCTGAATTGAAGTTAATCAGCCAGCAGCTTACCGGGCACGAAAATTACTCCAAGTGGTTGTAGGAATTCCGGCACGTGTTGGTGACTAAGGACAAAGATGGATTTCTCGATGGAACCATCACTGTTCCTTCAGACGAGCATCTAGCACGACACTAGAGGAAATGCAATCAGCTTGTCTGAACTTGGATCAGCAATTGCATCTCTCCAGAAGTTGCGGCCGGACTTCCACCCACAGAAGATGCTCAAAGGATGTGGGAGAATATTAAAGAAATGTACGGCAAACTCGACTGTGCCAAATTTTTTTTTGCTCATGCAGGAATTGAGCAATCTAAAACAGGGGAACATGACGGTCACGGCTTGTTTCAACAAGCTATCGTCCTTATGGAACGAACTAGAAGCAGTTGAGGAAAAGCTCGAGGGACCAGAATCCACATTAAAGCAGTATCGTTCCATCAAAGAAAGGGAAAAGGCTACACATTTCTTACTGATTTTGAATGAGACTTACTTTACCTTTCGTTCACAGATCTTGGCCATGGATCTTGTCCCTCCGATCGGACGAATCTACTAGTTGGCTGTGCAAGAGGAGAGCCAACGACTCGTGTCACCAGAGCATGCAAGGAACGGCGACAGTATCGCCCTCATAGCCTGCGGCAAACGAAGAGATGGATATGGAAAAACCTAAATCGAGAGAGAGAAAGAAGAGGCGCATTAGGGTTCGGAGGAGGAGACGTCACCCGCTCCTTTAAAAGAGACGGGATGAATGGCCGAGATTTGATGCACTGATCGGACGGGCCAGATCGTGGGCGTGGATCGGACGTTCTTCTTGGCCCTAAAGGCACGGATGGATCTGATGGCGGATATGACTCCGCGACTAAAGGAGTGGACGGCCAGATATATGCCACGTCATCAAAGAATTTCTGACCCATTTTTAAGGCAAAGGGTAAAATGTTTTGCGATTATTGCAAGTGTTCTAACCATATGATTGACAGCTATTGGAAATTGCATGGAAAGCTTGGAGAAAAGGAGAAAAAAATATCAGTTGCCTATCAAGTGACTGAACCTACGGGTCAAAATGTTGACCAACTTATCTCTTATGGTCAATATCAACAATTGATGCATGCTCAACAGAAATTGGATACCTCCAACAAAGGAGGAAGTTTCTCAGGTATCTCACATTGCCTAATTAATTCAATTTCAAAAAAGGCATGGATTATTGATTTAGGTGCAAGCGATCACATTGTTTGTGACAAAGGATTTTTTACAAGTCTAAATGAGGGCTTAAATTTTCCTGTTACCGTGCAATTACCCAACGGGAATATCACACATGTGAATGTGACAGGAACAGTAAATCTTAGTCCTCAGATTACGCTTGAGAATGTCCTTTATGTCTCGGAATTCCAGTTTGATCTTATTTCAGTCTCAAGAGTATGCAAGGAGAACTCATGCCGGGTATTCTTCGATGTTGACACATGCTTCTTTCAGGCCCTTTCGACTGGCAGACTGATGGGCTTGGGTAGTCTTTCTGAAGGCCTTTATTTCTGGACAAATTTCCCAAGTAATTTCAATTTTTTCTAGTGCACTTTTCAATAAGACTTCATTGTGTAATTTGACTACCAATGAAAAGAATTTCATTATGCACTTAAGGATGGGCCATGGTACTTTCTTTCCCTATGCACAATGCTCCATATGCCCACTCGCCAAACAGTCACGTAATCCATTCCCTTTAGGGAATAGTTGTGCTAATGAAGTTTTGTCATTGATTCTTGTGGATATTTGGGGGCCTTACCATACAACAAATCATAATGGGTCTCAATATTTTCTCACCATAGTAGATGATTGTTCTCGTGCAACCTGGATCTTTTTAATGCAGTCTAAAGGTCAAGCTTATTCTCATTTAAGGACATTTATTGCTCTTTTGAAAAATTAATTCGGAAAGTCGATTAAAAGGATCCGAATTGATAACGGAAGGGAATTCTTCAGGCATGATTGCATTTCATTGTTTTCATCTCATGGGATTCAACATGAAAGCTCTTGTATATACACCCCACAAAAAAATGGGGTGGTCAAGCATAAACACAGGCATCTTTTGGAAGTCGCTAGAGCTTTGAAATTTCAAGCAGCAATTCCAGATGAATATTGGGGAGAATGTGTTATTACAACAGCTTATCTTATCAACCGAATGCCTACTCAGATACAAAATGGGAAGACACCTTTTGAAGTATTATTTGGCAAGGCACTGGAGCGGACACACCTCAAAGTCTTTGGGTGTCTTTGTTATGCAACTATAATGGGCCCTCGAGACAAGATGGATCCTCGTGCACGTCGCTGCGTATTCATGGGGTACCCTAATCTACAGAAGGGATATAGAATCATGGAGCTGTCTACAAAAGAATTCTTTGTAAGTAGAGATGTTTTATTTCATGAAAATGTCTTTCCTTTCAATGAACAAACACCCTCACATGAAGAATTAGGTACAGTGAGTATTCCCCGTCGACTTGTGACAGATGATGCAACATATCGAGATCTTGATTATATACCATTTGCAAGATCAGCTCATGACCATTATGTGCAAATGAATCCTTCAGTAGTAGGACCTAGTTTTGATGAGAATTGAGTTCTAGAGAATGTTTCAGGGAATTCAATTGAAGATTCTCCTACTAATGAAGAATTTCAAGACACCTTGCCTACATCAGCCAGAGAAACAACACCTTCACCCTGATAGTAGATCCTCCAAGATGTTCTGGTCGAGCTACACGACCTCTTACTTGGACCAAAGAATATGTGTACGCCACTCTCGACTCACCAGGTATCAAGTATCCAGTTTTGTCCTATGTTTCCTTTCATAATTTATCATCAGAACATAGGTGCTGTGTCAGTAGATTATTGGAGGATAAGGAACCTACTAGTTATAATGAGGCATATGCTGATCCAAGATGGCGGGATAAGTACATTAATGGTGCCATAAGTTGTGTACGGCGCTTATTTTGGTGCCAAAAGTTTATGTCGGATCATTTAAGTGCCAAAGAATTTGAAAAACGCTCACTTTGGTGCCAACGTTGATCTGATCGGCCGGAAATCTGACGTGGCCTTTTTTTTTTATTAATTTCTTATGCTGATGTGGCTCGCCGGAGTTTCCATTAGATCACTTAGGCCTTCAAACGACGTTGTTTTAGTATCCTAACACCAAAACGACGCCGTTTTGTGTCTTTCCCCCAAATTCAAAACCCTAAATCCCCAAATGACGCCGTTTTGTGTCGTCTTCTTCCCCGAGCAGATTCGTCTTCTTCCCCGAACAGATCCAGATTCGTCTTCTTCCCCGAACAGATCCAGCAACACCAACAGCACCAAACCAACAACACCAGCAGCAGAGAACCAGCAACACTAGTAATTTTCCAGAAAAGAAACCACGCATTCGCCTCGCCCTCCCCGGTAGTTTTCCCCATTTTCAATCACCTTATCAACCTTTCAAATCCCTGAATCTCAGCATCACCACCGCATTTTCCCAAGAAATATCGTTGGGTGCAGAGGAAACGTGAGCTCGAAGAATCCCCAGAAGCACGAGTGATCTGGCCAATGGTAGCCGCGAAGATCTAGAACTCCACGGAGGTTGTCGGCGAAGCCAGCTGTTATGAAGGCGGCGGCCGTGGCCCTGCCATCCCCTCCTCCGCCCTTATCGTCGACACCTCCCTCTTTCTCGGGATTTTATGTTCTTTTTTCTTTTCTTTCTTTCTTTTGTCTTGCTGTGGCAAGCAACTACAATGGAGGTTGAGGGATGGCGGCTGAGTGACGGTGGTCGAGGGACGGCGGCCAAGTGACGGTGGCTGAGGGACGGTGGCCGAGCGATGGTGGATGAGCAATGGCGGACAAAAAAACCCTAATTTCAATCTCCAAATAAAATTAACAAAACGGCAAAACGACGTCGTTTTCTTAAAAAAGACGGAAAACGACACCGTTTAAAAGGCTCCTCAATTATTTTTTTAAATATAAAAGCCACGTAATCATTTTGGCCGGAATCTGTCGTCGGTGTCACCAAAGTGATCGTTTTTCCTCCAATTTGGCACTTAAGTGATCCGGCGGAAACTTTTGGCACCAAAGTGAGCGCCGTACACAACTTATGGTACCATTAGTGTACTTATCCCCCAAGATGGCAGAAAGCCATGGAAGCAGAATTACAGGCATTGGTTCACAATAATACTTGGGATCTTGTCTCATTGCCGCCAAATTGTAAACCAATTGGCTGTAAATGGGTGTACAAGATTAAATATCGAGCTGATGGCTCCGTTGAAAGATTCAAGGCACGATTGGTTGCCAAAGGCTTCACTCAGCGAGAAGGGTTCGATTATCATGAAACATTCTCACCTGCAGCCAAAGATGTCATAGTACGTTCATTCTTGACAGTTGTAGCTGTTCGTGACTGGTCCTTACACCAGATGGACGTTCATAACGCCTTCCTTCACGGAGATTTAGATGAAGAGATATATATGGACGTTCCTCAGAGATTACGGAGACAGGGGGAGAAGAAAGTGTGTCGCCTCCATAAATCCCTTTATGGGTTGAAGCAAGCTTCCAGGCAATGGTACGCCAAGTTTACAAGCGTTCTTACAACAACATGCTTCCAATAGTCCCGACATGATTATGCCTTGTTTACATGGACTAAAGGTATGTCATCTATCTATTTGATGATATATGTTGATGATATTCTCATTACCGAAAATGATGAAGCTACCATAGAAGATTTTAAGAGGTATCTACATGCAATTTTTCATATTAAAGACTTAGGAGCACCTAAGTACTTTCTTGGCATTGTAATTGCCCGTTCTGATCAAGGGATTTCCCTCAGCCAGCGGAAGTTCATATTAGAGATTATTTCAGAAGTAGGTTTATCAGGTTGCAAGCCAGCTGTTATTCCTATTGAACAAAATACTAAATTGACCACCACAGATTATGATAAGGGAACTTCTCAAGAAGATGACTTCACATTGGAAGATCCTTCAAGCTATCAAAGGCTTGTCGGAAAGCTTATATATCTGACAATGACTAGGCCTGACATCTCTTATGCAGTGCAGACTCTTAGTCAGTTCGTGTACAGTCCGAAGCAGTCACACGTGAATGCTGCACTTAAAGTTGTGAAATATCTGAAGAAGTGTCCCGGACTTGGAATACTCTTGTCCAGAAGATGCGACATGGAAATGACAGCATATTGTGATGCATACTATGCAACTTGTCCCATGAGTCAAAGATCTGTCACTGGATATTGCATCAAATTAGGAGATTCTTTACTCTCCTGGAAGACTAAAAAACAGCCCACTGTTTCTTTATCTTCAGTTGAAGCAGAGTATTGAGCTATGGCTAAAACTACCTGTTAGATAGTATGGATTTGAGGTCTTCTTAAGGATCTTGGAATACAAGTACAAGGGGCAACAAAGCTATTCTGTGACAATGATGCAGCTCTAAAACTTGCAGCGAACCTATAGTGCATGAAAGAACCAAGCATATAGAGGTGGATTGCCACTTTACACGAGATAAGATCTTAGAAGGAGTCATTGAAACAAGAGGAATTGGGACAACAGAACAGCCTGCAGACATCTTCACCAAACCTTTATGCCAAAGACAGCACACATATCTTTTGAACAAGTTAGGTGTCTTAGACATATACAAGCCACCAGCTTGAGGGGGAGTCTTAGTAGATATGTAGCTTTGACGGAAGATATGCGGCTTTGAGAGAAGATTTGAATTGATTGTGATCCGATTTGTACAGATCAATTTAAGATTAGATCTAGAATAGATTGATTTATAGGATCATTAATTTCCTTCTTTATTCATACTCTTGTATTATAACTACTAAGGATGTACATCAGATTTATTCATTGAAGACAATACAATATACAAAAATCTTCTCTTCATTCTCGAGGTCTTCAATCTCTCTATCTTCTTCTTCAACTTCTTACATTAAGGTAGCCTTCATCACTGAGCGGCAGTTGGCTGTTGAAGGAGCGTCTCTTAAGTGGAGGGATCATCTCTCCTGGGAAGAGGCTGAAGAATTAGCACCTCGAGAAGATCTTGTAGGGCACAACTTGACCAACTTGAGTTCTTGCCAACATTATTTTCCGTCCTTAATGAATGCTAAGGGAAAATAGATTGGCATGCTTTAAGAGGCAAAGCACTCTTGTCCACATTAATCAAACCTTCCATTAAATTAGAATCATTGGACAAAGTTGTGTCTTCAATTTGTGCTTCTACTTTACATGCAGGCATTGGGGCTCTTAATTTAGCAGATTGTATAAGTTATGGGCAAGAAGGTCTGAAAGTTTGGTGGTTATTGGGGAAAAAAGGTTTTTTTTTTTTTTGAAATTATGTGTTTTGGATTTGTTTCTTGATATTTGTGTCACGGGCCGACAGTTTCCTTGGCGGCGGAACGATTTGTGCGATGCCTGGCGAGCGGAATTCGTCAGGCCAGCCTTCCTTCTATAGCTGTTTTAGTGAACAATACGATAAATGCTTCTTCGTATGAGATCCTACCACGCCCAGTGTCATTTGGGCGTCTAGTCTATCGAGTGAGACAGTAGATCTCTTTAGGCTCAACAAATGGTTTCGACCTGCCATGGCCTCGTCAGGAGAGCAGCATTAACTCCTGACCAGTTTGTGCATGGGAGGCCAACCCCACCTTTAGAGCTCCTAAGTGATATAATCTTTCTATCCTAGAACTCCTAGCACCAACCATCCTGACGTCACTCTCACAGACCAGTTGTGTTCGTCCCTTCTGCATCCTCACTCTTCACTAGATAACCCCAAGCACCGCTTACAAGTGTCACGAGTACGGGAAGATTCACGGACTGTGACATTCTCCCTCACTCAAATTCACAACGCCCTCGTTGTGATCTATTTTGTCGCTTCCTTGCATCCCTTAACCATTAATGCGCCACTTTTGGGATTTCACATCGAATAGAGATTTTCCTCCATTGGTAGCCTCTTTTGATCTTAGCTGCTCGGCCATTCTTGGTCACCTGTGCTTTCTTTGGCAAGTGTGGCATTTTTTGCCAACCGCATCTTTTGACAGCATTATTTTTGTCTGCTCAGCTTCTTTGACCCCAGCAAACCAAATGAAGGTTATTTCCTTGTTGAAAATGTGGCAGTAGACCTATTCTTCAAATTCACCAATCGATCTAGGAACGTTATCCCTATTCAACAAGGATTCGGTTCTTCTCAGACTCTCTATCAGCTCGGCGAGAAACCGACTCGTCCTAGCACCCATTGTCATCCTAGAAGCTTGTTCGAAAGCCGCACCTTTTGCCTCGGTGATTCACTCTCTGCCCTTGTAGGACCAGTACCACTAGTACTTCTCGACTCAACCCACACTGGAGCGAGAAGTCTGATTCTCCGACTCACCAACTTACTAGAGGGATTCTTGCTCTGATACCATTTGTCACGGGCCAATAGTTTTCTTGGCAGCGGAACGACCCATGCGGCGCCTGGCGAGTGAAATTTGCAAGACCAGCCTTCTTTCTATAGCTGTTCTAGCAAACAATATGGCGAATGCTTCTTCATACGAGATCCTACCACGCCCAGCGTCGCTTGGGCGTCTAGTCCATCGAGTGAGACATTAGATTTCTTTAGGCTCAACAACTGGTTTCGGCTTACCATGGCATTGTTAGGAGATCGGTATCAGCTTCCGACCAGTTTGTGCACGACATCGGGTAAAAACAAAACAAAAAAGAGGAAATACTCATTACAGGTATAAAAAATGTGAGGGCCCTAGACTTATCCTCCTCCTCCATCTCCGGGGCGATAATCGATGATGTTCAGCGAACGGATGGGGTTTGGGATATCAATCAAGTGTAGAAACCTGATTACAACGAGAAGGCAGCGACTGATTCGGGTGCGCCCGATCTTCTCCTCCAAACGAAGCGGATGCCCGGGAGGAGAGAGAGAGAGAGAGAGAGAGAGAGAGAGAGAATGCGGAACAAAAGCGACAGGGGAGGGCGGCAAAAGGTGGGGGGCGGTGTGGGGAAGGAGAGAAGGAGAGCGCTGTTTAGCTCTTCTACGACCAGATGGAGGATAGGAGGAGAGCAGCAGGAGGAAGTAATGGAGAGAGAGAGAGAGAGAGAGAGATTGGGAATAGAATGGAATGGAATAATGGAGCGGAGAGAGAGAGGAATCGATAGAATATAAATAATTTGCTATGTTGCCGCCCTTTTGTAGTGCCCCCTCATCCGTCCAGTCGCCCGCACAACTAACATGTCCTCTCCTCCCCTACAAAGCACAACATGCGGGCATCTTTTAGGCTCTCTCACCTCTATTCATTTCGTAGAATATAAATAATCCGGCAAATTAGTAATCTCCCTCAAGCTTCTCTTCCCCTTCTCTTTATTCTTGCCCAATTATATCGCATCTTGAAATATATTCTCCCTTTTGTGTCTCATGTATGAGACCGTGTGATGCCCCCTCATGGACCCGCCTACTAGTCCACTCAAACAGAGAATTTCATGAACCATTTTTCTCACCTAAACACAGTGAATTAAATAAGATCTAATAATCTTTTAATACACCTCAACTTTTACATATAAATGTAGAGTAGTTATGTGACATCTCGGAATGTCACCCGATATGTATTTATTATATTATTACTCTCTTTTAGTAAGGGAAAGTGTAATCAGACACTTATGAATACCTTTTCTTTAACAATTAAAGCATCTAGAATGTAACCAACATAAACTTCTTTTGTTTATACCATATCTGGGTTCACAACTTCATTACATTTCGAACAAAAGGCAGAAATCTAAATAAGGATAAGGGACACAAGTCTAGGAAGGGGTAGGGAGACTTATCTCCATACTATATTACACTTTCAAAAGTCTGCCTATATAAACATTCTAACTAATGTCATGGATCGATAACTTCTCCATCTACTGCGTCTTTGACTTCCAAATCGAAGCTACTTAACGGACCAACTAACTCTTCATCAAGATTCCACTACTAGGTAACGAACCGGATAGGAACCCACTCCACGAAATCTCCTACATCAACTCATATCGTAGAACTATATTTAGTATATATTATTCCAGACTCTAGTTCAACCACACTTCCGTAAAAAACTTCATTATATACAGGGACTCCATAGTGCAAGGGTTAAGGGATGTCTATCCTACACATCTAAAATATAAAAGCGATGAGCCAAAGCCCAACAAATGAAATCTCTAATTTTAAGTTAGAAAAATCATCTTACCACTTCACCCTGTATACACAAAACGAATGCATAATCATCTAATAAATATGATACAAACATAAATAGACTTTATATTTCATTTTCATCTACCATAGAAATTGTTAGGCAAAAGAACACTCTAAGTGCCAAAACTTGGCACAATGGAACACTTAAGTGTCAAAGGTTAAGAAAGTGACTTAAGTGCTATTTTTTTTTTGAAAAACGAGACACTTGAGTGCCACATTCTGCGAATCTCACTGGAAATCCTATGTGTTACGTGGCTCGTCGGAAGACTGACTCAACAAATAAACATGAAAACGCCGTCATTTTGGCACATTTTGAATGTTAATATAAAAATTTATTAAATTAAATTTAAAACCAATTTTTTTTTTTTAAAAAAAGAGGAGGAAGGGAGGAGGAAGATGAATAGTAGGCGAAGGCCGAGGGCTTAATCTAAACCATTGTTGCCACCTCGCCGTCGCCGAGAAGGCGGGGGGAGGGTTGGCCGAGGTCGTCGAGCCTTGGTTGGGGGCCGGCGACCCCAGCCAATTGGCGGCATGGGCCTGTGAGCCCTTGCCCAGATTTGGGGTGAGGGTTGCAGCCCTCCCCTAGATTCGGCGAAGGTTGCCAGCCCTCGCTCGACCGAGCCAAGGGTCGCCGCTTGCTCTGGGCAAGGGCTCGTAGGCCCTTACCACCGATCGACTAGGGTCATTGGCCCTTGACTAGGGCTTAGCAACCCTGGCCAACCCTTCCCCCACCTTCCCGGCGATAGTGGGGGCGGCGATAGTGAGGATTGAGCCTTCGCAGCTGTTTGCTGTTCATCTTCCTCCTCCCTTCCCCTTTTATTATTATTATTATTATTATTATTATTATTATTATTATTATTATTATTATTATTATTATTATTATTATTATTATTATTATTATTATTATTAAATTAAAGTAAATTATTTTTTATATTAATTATGTACCATGTCAATAGCAAAACAACGTCGTTTTGGTACTGTCTAGCCACATCAGTGTGCAAAATGATGTCGTTTTGCACTAGGCTTGCCTGAAAATCGTAACGTCAGTTTTTTTTTCCTAATTTTCTCACCATTGGCACTTAACTGATCCATTCTGCTCCGATTTTAGTACTTAAGTGTCACTTTCCTAACTTTTGGCACTTAAGTATCATTTCGTGCTAAGTTTTGGTACTCAAGTGTCCTTGTGTCGAAATTGTCAACCAACAAAACTTTATTCCAAACTTATGCATATGCACACCATGTTTCACATAAATAATTTGGTTCCACACATAACCAAGCATTTTATTCATTAATACTTCATCCTCCCAAACACTCCTGGGGCATCCCAACACATGAAGCATCTCAACTTTGAGACATCCTACAAACTTCCATCACAGGGCATCCTGACTCATGGGACATCTCGACTCTCGGAGCATCTTTAAATACTCCCGGGGCATCCCGACACTCGGAGCATCGTCACTCACTACTATACGGGTGACAGAATCACTTTAATCCCATTCAAACCATAATATATGCACACTTTCAAGCATAGAACACGTATCTCAACTCAACTTAATACATCCATCAAATAACTGCAAACTAAATAACACACATACATATTTTGATCATTATAGTCTGGACATTTAAATGAGTATGTTCTGAGTCTGGATATTGAGTAGGTTTTGGATATCAAAAACTAGTAAATCAAATGGGCATATTCTGAATTTGAATGAATAAGTACATTATGGAGGTAAAGTTTGAATAATCAAAAGGATAAATTCTGGTTTGGTAAAAGCTCATAAAATAAAGGAACAGATCTAATAATGAATCGACTTACAAATGGACAGATTTAGCGAGGGACATAATCAACAAATGAACGGATTCAATGATGAGTAAATTCATATTCAATAAAGTCTGTCTAAATCAATAAACAGACTTATTAATGAACAACTTCACAAATTGGTAGATTCAGCAAGTGAACAGACTCACTAATGAACAAATTTGACCAGATCACAAATGGACAAATTCTGTCATAGGAAATTCCAACAAAAACAAGTGAAACAAACTGATTTTGACTGGTAGAATTCTAATAGAATGAAATTGAACAAACATGTAATGGGTCATCGAAATAACTAAGGCGGAACAACTAGATTCTAACTGCTCAGAATGAAGTAGAAATAAGCAGAACGAATGTGTAATGGATTATCAAGCTAAATATGGCAGAATGGCTAGATTCTAACTACCCAAAGTGAGACATAAAGAAGCAGAACAAACACGTAATGGATCATCAAAATAAATATGGTAGAATAGCCAGAATCTAACTACCTAAAATGAGGTAGAAAGAAGCAGAATGAACCTGCAATGAATTATCAAGACAAAGATAGTAGAATGACCATATTTTAACTACCCAAAATGAGGTAGAAAGAACTAGAATGAACATGCAATGGGTCACTAAGGCAAAGTTGGTAGAATAATTAGATTCTAACTATCTAGAATGAGATAGAAAGATGCAGTACAAACATGCAATAGGTCACCAAGATAAAGATGTGAGAATAACCAGATTCTAACTATCTAGAATGAGGCAGAAAGAAATAAAACAAACATGCAATGGGTCACCAATACAAAGTTGGTAAAATGACTAGATTCTAATTACCCAAAATAAAGTAGAACAAACATGCAATGGATTATCAAGACAAATATAACAGAATGGCCAGATTCCAACTACCTAGAATGAGGCAGAAAGAAGCAGAATGAAAATGCAATGAGTCACCAAGAGAAATATGTGAGAATAACTAGATTTCAACTACTTAGAATGAGGCAGAAAGAAGCATAATGAATATGTAATGAGTCACAAAGACAAGGATGGTAGAATGACTAAATTTTAACTATCTAGAATGAGGTAGAAAGAAGTAGAGCAAACACACAATAGGTTATCCAAATAAAGATGTGAGAATAACTAGATTTTAACTACCCAAAAATGAGGCAAAAAGAAGCAGAACGAACATGCAATGGGTCACCAAGATAAAGTTGGTAGAATAACTAGATTCTAACTATTCAGAATGAGGCAGAAAGAAACAGAACAAATATGCAATGGGTCAACAAGACAATTATAGCAAAATGAACACGTTCTGACTATCAGAATTACACAAAATGAACCAGAATGAACCCAAGCGAAGCAAAACGGACTTATAATAAATTATCAATCCACTTAATAATCATCCTATCCACATCAAGACTTTACTTCTTACCCAACCAATCAAGGTTGAAGTAACTAAGTAGATTTAAGTTAACTTAACACTAGAAATTTCACTTACCTCGACACAATCGTAAATCACGAACTACCGATTGCTTTCCCCACCTTAGTTGCTCTTGAATATGAAGTTTGGTATCCAAATTCTTGGATTGAAAAGTGAAATTAACACACGTAGCTTCTGTATGAGTTTTCAGGGAGCGAAATGGGTTCTTTGGCAAGATAGAAGGAGTTTTGTTTAAATTAACTAACATAATTTAATTTCTTGCAATGTTAGGTGTAAATTTGCATGCTAATCTTCATTTTGATGTGGTAATAATGCAAAGCAAGGCCCTCGCATGTGGCCAAAGAAAATGCTAGAAGAGGATGAGTCATTTGGGGGAGAAATTATGATTTAATCCTTGGTGTCAAAATTTGTAATGAAAATATTGTTTGCTAGAGACATATGGACATGCAATGCATAATATAAAGATAAGTGGCACTTTAAAATTCTAATTAATAAATTTTGTAAAGGAAATGTAGCAAGAGAAACGTAGTCCACTTCTTACACATTTACTAGCATAGGTTATCTACTATTATTGATAATTAACTAAATTTTACACAATTTATAACACCCATAAACTATCAAGAAAACAATAGTCTAATTAATATTGTTATACTATTAACACACACATAATTCAATTCGAACGCTAGACTTGGGACGACGTATGTTTATGAGAATTACCCGTCGCGTCTTTTGAAATTAATGATTTGACTAAAATTTTCACGTACTCGTCCAAATATTGAGACAAATAATACTTAGCTTAAATCCTAAGTATTATTATCACTTACGAGAATTTTTGAATATTACATAATTACAAGTTAATATTACATATTCGAGTTAGCCCACAACTCATTAGTTTAAGCTTGCTACGTGCTCCCAACATAACGCACTCCAAAAAAACCTTAGGCTATGTTTGACAATTATGATAAAAATTCATGATAGAATAAAATATATAATATCCTATATTTGGTGTCTATTCAAGATAAGATAAAGTTGGCTATAAGAAGGATATGACCTGGATAAAATTGTTTTATAGGAGAGATGGGATAAAAGTAGATATGATTTCTAATATATATTTAACAGATGTTATCTTTCATAAATAACAAACTTCTTAAATTAAAATTTAAAATAATATTCGAATTCTAATATATAAGATTAAAAATAAAAACCAAGTCCATTTTTATGTATTCATATATTTTATATATATTCAAATTTCTTTCTATCTTCTAATATAAATTCATTATATAGATATATATTTAGATTTTATATTTATTACATATTTTAGGATTATCAGTATAATTTAATATATAATAAATTTTATTAGAGAATGATGGAAGGCAAAAAAAATAAATAAATAAGAAAATAATTTAAAAAGCGGGGAAAAAAAATAAAAAAGCAAATAAATATGAAGTCAACAAGGTTGTTGTGAGAGATTCTTACCCTCCCAAAATGAACACTGTGTGAAATTTATCGCACTATCCGTGTCATTTTACTGTCAAATTTGTCATGCTTTTCATGAATTGTGTGCGGTGAAGATCCACGGAAGAAATAGTAGATGAAAGTGAGCGTATCGAAACGTCATTTTCTTTTGCTTAAAATCTTAATTTTATTCGAGTGTAATTCTGAAAGTTTAGTGAAAGGAAGGCAAAACCAGATTTCCCCTTAATATATCAAAAATGTGAGGGCAATATTAGACAGGATGGCGAGTTCATCTATATAACAGTATATGGCATGTAAATTTTAGATTAGTCATTAATGATGTATAAATTCATCAGAGAAAGTCCAATAAATCACGAAAATAAAATAAATTTTGTCCTTCATATTTACCCAGTGCGTAAAAAATAATATATTAAAAATAAAAAATATTATTCATTTAAAGGCTAAAGATGTGGGCAATTTTAAAGAAAATCTAATTAACACTCAATCATCTTTCGCTGGAGGTGTGATACTGCCATCCATCAACACCTCCCACCTAAACTGAGTCCCTTCGGTGGCATCACTCTAAGAGAGCAATGTTTGGCGTCGTTGTTCGTAAAATTCTAAACGCAAATGCACGTGTCGAACAAGTAATATAATTATGAGAAAAAGTATCATCCCACGTAGATCGATGATTAATAAACCAATTAAATACTAAAATAGACTAATTCTAAAATTTATCTAACATATCAAAATATAGTTAAGAATAAATTAAAAACGAAATTTGTAGACTAAATGCAGTAAATCGATCAGATAAATATATTAGAGTATCCGATTTCACCATAATCACTAGAATGAATTTCAGATTGTTTTGGGTACAAGAACGATATCAAACATGTGATAGCGGAATTTCCTAACCTATTTACTATCCTATCTCTAGGTATAGTAAGCCTACTCAGTTTTTTAATCCACTATATCTCTATGTGAATTAAAATAAACATAAGTGCATTAAAAACTATGAATATTTCCGGTTTACAATGAGTTTTTTGGATCACCTTATCACCAAAAGCTACATAAATAACGCGGTATATCTCTATCCACGTTTAATTCATGGTTATATATTATAATGATCAATTGCATATTATTACTTTTTAGTTTCAAACATGCACATTGGATCATTCAAGTGGTGGCCAGTCACTCAAAAGTATTAAGCACAATAATATATAACTCACATGAATGAAATCAATTGTAAAACATAAAAATCATAAAATTCACATCATCATGGTTATGCTATATCGTAGCCCTAACAAAATAAAATTAGAGCATAGTAGAAGAATAAATAAAAATATAAATCAAACCCGGCATCTTGAATCAAAGAACAAGAATTCTGTCACCATTTTGGTATTCTCTTTAAAATACTCGAAAAACTCTCAAAAGAATGAAAAACGATTTAACAAAAACTTAGCTTCTCTCTCTTTGGCTCTCAATGTTCTCCCCCCATTTAGAGGATATATCTAAGCTCCAAGCAATTGTGCATAAAATCAAGGAGTAAATCAGATGATTCTAGGATCTAATTAGAGCCAATGTCACTATCCAATTTCACTCATTCAAGATAATTTTTCTACCACCATATATCATCATTCATTTTTTTCTTTCTCCTTTTTTTTTAATTACTTTATGGTGGAGTTTCTCCCAAAGTCCCTCCTAATATAACATGAAAATTTCCAACCCATTGAGTATCCAAAAGGCTCATTCAATTGAAAGTTGGATAAGGAACCATAAAAGCAATTTTTCTTAATACACCCCAAACAACCATTGCAATCACTTTTTTTTTAACTCCATCATTCTTCCCAAATTTCTATCATGCTCAGATAATTTTTTATCCTAAAAGAAAATCAACGTGTTCATAGGGCATGGAACAATGATATAATTTGATAACGGCTAGGCTAAACATATATGGGTGCCAATGAAAAATTGGGTAATAATTAAGACTCAACGGGGTAACAAGGGATAAATAGACATGGTTAGCTTGAAAGGCTCAATTGATCCAAAAATTGCTTAAATCATTTTCTCAGATACTTCACATAAATGTTCTTTAGATTTACACATAATTAAAAAATTAAGGACTTTTAGTGCTCAATAAGTGGATCAACATAATCAGAATTAAAATTAACTCACACATCAATTGCAAGTTTAAATAAAATTTAAATTTTCCTAAGAATTGTAAAAATTTACAACTAAAAAACAATCATGATAAAAAAATTATCCAAAAAAATAAATTTGTCTCCCCCCCAAAAAAAACTTGAATGAAGTAGTGTCCTCAACGCGAAAAATAGAAAGAGGAAGAAGAAAACTCCCTGATTGTAGGATATGTCCATAGATGACCTTAATGATTAAACTCTTGCAAGATGATTCCTAAAAAATTAACTTGGATAAAACAGATAAAAGTTAATCTCTCTGTTTTTTTTTTTTTTGCAAAACATAAACTTAACAATAAAAAAAAAACAAAATTAAAATGCTTGGGATGCCTTCCAAGAAGTGCTTGCTTTATAGTTTTCAGCCAATCTATCTCAGATATCGCTATTCGGAGGATGAAGTTCAATGGTGGTCTTCTGCTTGTTGTAACCACCTTCAAAGTATGGTTTCAAACGTTGACCGTTCACTTTGAATGTACCCTCAGTGTCATGTGCAACTTCAACTATTTCATATGGGAATACCTGTGTAACTGTAAAAGGACCAGACTATTTAGCTCGCAACTTTCCTAGAAAAAGCTTAAGACGAGAGTTATAAAGTAAGACTTTTTGACCAATTTTAAACTCTCTTCTAAATATGTGATTGTTAGGCCATCTTTTTGTACGCTCCTTGTACAACTTAGAATTTTCATAGGCCTCATTGCGAAATTCCTCCAATTCATTCAATTGTAATAATCTTTCTTCACCTACAGACTGCATATCAAAATTCAAAAATTTCAATACCCAATATGCTTTATGTTCTAATTTCATTAGTAAGTGACAAGCTTTTCCAAACACTAGCCTAAAAGGAGACATTTCAATTGGAGTTTTGAACGCTGTCCTATAGGCCCAAAGTGCATCATCAAGTTTTATTAACCAATCTTTTCTATAGGCATTTACCATTTTTTCTAAAATTCTTTTGATTTCCCTATATGAAACCTCTACTTGACCACTAGTCTGAGGATGATAAGGGGTTGCAACTTTAGGCATGACTCCATACTTAATCAAAAGTGCTTTAAATTGTTTGTTGTAAAAATGTGTCCCCCTATCACTTATGATTGCCTTAGGAATGCCGAATCGGGTAAAAATATTTTTCTTCAAAAATTTGACCACAACCTTAGCATTATTAGTTGGCAATGCTACAGCTTCTGCCCACTTAGACACATACTCCACATCTACTAAAATGTATAAATTTCCATAAGAAGGTGTAAAGGGTCCCATGAAAATTAATACCCCAAATATTAAATAATTGACACACAATAATGTTGTTTAAAGGCATCTCATTTTTTCTTGAAATATTTCTAGTTTTTTGACACCTATCACATGAAGCTAGATAGGAGTATACATCTTTTAAAAGTGTAGGTCAATAAAATCCAAATTGTAAAATCTTAGCTGCAGTTTTGGTTGTACCAAAATGGCCGCTTGTCTCTTCATCATGACAATGATATAGAATGTTTGTCTTCTCTTCATTTGGAACACATCTCCTTATAACCTGGTCTGCACATACTTTAAACAAGAAAGGTTATTCCCAAAAATAATTTTTAACATCATAAAAGAATTTTTT
The DNA here is from genome assembly GCF_016545825.1 of Eucalyptus grandis. Classification (NCBI taxonomy): domain Eukaryota; kingdom Viridiplantae; phylum Streptophyta; class Magnoliopsida; order Myrtales; family Myrtaceae; genus Eucalyptus; species Eucalyptus grandis. The sequence goes on from NC_052617.1 coordinate 57,631,686, forward strand.
CTTCTGTTGATATGATAATTCAGGAGGAAGAACATTACTTACTAAATAATTTACAAAGTCAGCATACCAAGGAATTTTTGTGAACTTGATGGAAATTTTTTTTCTTATCGGGGAATTCTTCTAAAATTGGTCTTACCTCTTCCTTTGAATTTGGAATTCTTGAAAAGTGGTTTGTAATTAGATTTTCAGTCCCCTTCTTATCTTTGATTTCCAAATCAAATTCTTGCAATAATAGAATCCACCTGATCAACCGGGGTTTTGATTCTTTCTTTTCAAGCAGATACTTAAGAGCAGAGTGGTCATAATAAACTATAACTTTTGAGCCAATTAAATAAGAATGAAATTTATCAAAAGCAAATACTATCGCCAAAGTTCATTTTATGTTGTTGAATAATTCAATTGTGCACCTGACAAGGTTCGACTAGCATAGTATATGCTTCGAAAAACTTTATTCTTCCTTTGTCCCAAAATAGCTCCTACTGTAGAATTGCTAGCATCACACATCTGTTCAAAAGGTAAATCCCAATTTGGTGCTACCATAATTGGTGCTGACATTAACTTCTCCTTTAAAGTGTTAAAAGCCTACATGCATTCAACAGCAAAATTAAAAGGAGCATATTTTTCCAAAAGATTAGAAAGAGGTTTAGCAATTTTTGGAAAATCTTTTATAAATCGCCTGTAAAATCCTGCATGTCCCAAAAATCCTCTAACAAGTTTCACAGATGTTGGTGGAGGTAATTTTGCAATGACCTCCACTTTGGCTCGATCGACTTCTATTCCGTTTCGAGAAATTTTATGCCCGAGCACTATTCCTTCCTCAGCTTTCACTACTTCTTGCATCTTCGAGTTCAAATGCCTCTGAGGTTGGATAGTTGGTTTATATTGTTTCTCCATCAAAATTTTGTGCATGCAAATTGAAGGACTAATTCCCTCGATATCAGCTATTTTTCATCTAATTGCACCTTTATGCTCTCTTAATACTCTGAACAATTTCTCCTCCATCAAATCTGTCAAAGAAGATGATATAATTACCGTAAAGAAGAAACTCCATCTAAATAAGCATATTTCAAATGAGAAGGTAAGGGTTTGAGTTCAAGAATTGGAGACTCTTCAATTGATGCTTTAGGCTTTGTAATGTGTTGTCCCAACTCCTCAAATTTAGTTGCCTTTTGCCTTGAATATGGTGGAATTGCCTCCATGAAATTTGCATACTCCTTTATCTCCTCATTTTAAATATATTTTTCCCTTAGTCGAATTAGACATGCTTCAAGTGGATTTTTAAAAATATTTTCCTGAAAAATCTTATTCACCAACTTATCAACTGTCTCAACTCTAAAACAAGAATTATTATCAGATGGATATTTCATTGCTTTAAAAACATTAAATGAAACAAGATCATCTTGAACTCTAAGGATCAATTTCCCTTGTTGTACATCAATAAGAGCTACTCCTGTTGCTAGAAAAGGTCGACTTAAGATAAGTGGTACCTCAAAATCTTATCCCATGTCAAGAACTATGAAATTTGCAGGAAAAATAAATTTGTCAACTTTTACCAAAACATCTTCCACAATACCTCTCGGATATTTAATTGATCGATTAGCCAGTTGAAGTGACATTATAGTTGCTTTTACCTCACTCAATCCTAATTTCTTGAAAACCGAATAAGGCATCAGATTAATACTTGCACCTAAATCACATAATATTTTTTCAAAGTAAGAATCCCCAATAGTGCAAGGAATAGTAAAACTCCCTAGATCTTTTAATTTCGGAGGCAATTTGTTTTGTAAGATGGCCGAACACTCCTCATTTAACTTCACAGTTTCATAATCCTCCAGTTTCCTTTTGTTTGCCAAAATTTCCTTAAAAAATTCTGCATAACTAGGCATTTGTGCTAAGGTATCTGCAAAAGGAATGTTAATGTGCAATTTTTTTAAATACATCAAGAAATTTAGAAATTTGCTTATTTATTTTGTGCTGCTGGAGTTGCTGAGGGAATGGAATTGACGGCACATATGGCTTGGGATTATTTGGAAAAAGTTTACTCTTGCTTGTCTCATTTGATTGTTTATTGATCACCTCTTCCTTGTCTCTGAAAATCTCTTCTTCTCCCACTTGTTTACCACTTTTCAAGGTAATAGCCTTTATGTTTTCAATTGAATTTTTCTCTGTGTTGCTTGGCAAAGAACCATGTTGTTTCTCTGACATCATGCTTGCTAACCGACCCACTTGCATCTCCAGATTTTTGATTGAAGCCTCTTGGTTTTGAAATTTCACATCCGTGCTTTTGATGAAGTCATTAGTTGTATTAGCAAGTTTGGTGACTATCTTCCAAATTTGATTTTGCCTCTTCTGATTATTTGAATCCCGGTGGTCTTGTCACATTCTGATTATTCCATGCAAAATTTGGATGATTGCGTCATCCCGGATTGTACGTGTTGGAGGAGGGATTATTTTGTGACCTGTTAAAATTCCCAACAAAGTTAGAATTTTCACTAAATTATTTAAAAGTATTACCTACTTGACATTTTGTGCTAACATATCCTCCATCACAAAAATCACATGTCAAATTCTGAATTTTCATGGTTGAAACACTCATATTATCAAGCTTTTTGTTGAGTAGCAAAGAAGAATGAGGCTGTGAAAGTTTTTGCTGAAGATTCATTGAGAACGTTGATGCACGAATGAAGCTGGGAGGTAAGGGAAGAAGGAGAGACTGTCTCCTTCTATGCGTCGGCTTCTCCGCCTGTTGACCATATTGGTCAACAATCTTTGATTATGTGGCAGTCCAAGGGGAGACGCGTGGAGTGGACGTGTCCCTTGGCTGAAATTCCCTTGCCACTTTGAGGAATTTGCTGAAACGTGGCTGAGGTCTTATGTCAAGGTTCTTATTCACTGGCAGGTTGAGGAGGAAAAACGTGGCTGCATATTGCAGTCAAAGTCTTTATTCTGAGGAGAAGCGGATGGGGTTGACATGGGAAAACGGTGGGAGTTCTTTGCTCCTTTCTTTGACCAATTGAACATATGCATGGGGATAAAGGAGAATTGCATGAGGAACCGAAGGAAGCAAACATTGGTCTCACTTATGGCATTCCATGAAGAAGAAATTTTAATGGGATAATGGACTAGGTGATGGTCAAGCTGTCATAGTACGGCGGAGACGTGATTATGAGGTGGTGCCGTGGGGACGTGATGAGACGTGGTGGTTCAGTACAGTGATGGTGGTGGCGAAACGGTGGCCGTGAGTGGTGCCAACATCATAGTCCGATGACAAGCTTGTCGACGCGACATTGATTGTTAAGTATTCGGGGGTTGGCTAAGTCTGGATATCACAATATTGCTCTCTCTTTATGATGGCTTCAAACTTGGAGGACAAGATGTAATCCTCCATCTTTGCCAAGATCGTCATCCAAGTTCAAGGGCCAAGATTTCTTCTTGACTTTTCAATTATTGGCTAGGTTCAAGAAGGGTAAATGGTCCATTCCCCCTTGTCTACACCTAAGTGGCACCTACACCCTTTGAATGGTCTCCCAAAATTTGTCTTCTCAATTTAAATCTTAATAGGCTAAATTGGTTTGACCTCTAGGTCCACTAAAGTCTATGTCTTCAAATTAGCGCATTTCTTCGATCAATGTACTCACTGGTTCACTAAAATTATTTCAATTGAATAGGAATGTTTTGATAGCATCTACAATCGACACTTGTAATTGAACTGAGGTTCATGGCTAAGTTTCAATCAAGAATAGCTTTAATGTGACCTATGCGAATATGGGCGGCATTGGCAGAATTTGCGCAATCAAACTTGAACTAAGTTCGATGCCTGTTCAAGGTTTTACATATGACTTTCTTTTGAGCTTGGTTGATCAATGAATAATCTTTGGTTGTCATATAATCAAGTAGGATCGATCAACTTGCCCCGACTCATGGTCGTTTGAGATTAGATTAGGGTCAATTACAAATAGTACATTGATCGTATAGCGTCACTCGCGATCGGTATATACTTGAGTCGAATCGATCTATACCCATCCAATAACTAATTCATGATGGCACGTGATTGCCCATAACAATCCTTATGGTCGAATGGTCCTTTCACAATCAATCACTTCGCTCTATCGCAACCCTGATCTTGAGTTGCCTTGCCCTTAATTAGTCAGTTGACTTGTGAACAATTACTAGCATTAAGTCACAACTTATCCTCGTTACTGGTGTACTGATCCTTAGTCCATTCCTTGTGGTCTAGATAGGGGTTCGAGTTGATGATGTTACAACTCTTTCCCTCTAAAAGAAATTTCGTCCTTGAAATTCAAAGACATACCTGATTCCTTAAATAGATGTCGATATCGAAGCCTCATCGATTCCTAACTTTCCCATGTTGTTCCTAATGACCTTAACTAAGGGAATGGTTTTATTCTATGGCACTTGTTCTTTTCTATCCACAATCTGCATAAGCTTTTCAACATACAACACTATGTCGTCCATTTTGATCTATTCAAAGTTTAGCACTTGTGCCGGATCTAGCTCATACTTTTTTAACATAGATACATAGAACATGTCATGCACCTAAGCAAGTCTGAGCGGAAGTGCTAACCTATAAGCTAAATTCCCTATTCTTCTAAGATCTCAAAAGGTTTTAAGTACTTCGAACTTAGCTCTCATTTCTTGTCGAAATGCAACATACATCTCATAGGTGACACTTTAAGAAAGAAATGATCACCTACTTGAAATTCTAAAGGACCGCGTCGTCTATCTGCATAGCTTTTCTAGCAGCTTTGGGTAGTTCTAAGTATTTTTCTAATCACTTTCACTGCATCTGTTGACATCTATACTAACTCTAAGCTAGGATCCTTCTTTCCTCGACCTCATCCCAACAAACTGGAGCTCTGCAAGCTTATCCGTATAACTCTTCAAGTGGTGCCATCCCATTGCTCTACTGGTAGATATTGTTGTAGGCTAATTCAATGAGATGTAGCTATTCTTCCCAACCTCCTTTAAAATCAAGCACACACACTCGTAGCATATCTTTGAGCATTTGGATCATCCTTTCAGATTAGCCATCCGTTTGTGGACAATAAGCTATGTTATACTAAAGTTTCACTCCCATACCTGTCTGAAGACTTTTCCAAAATGTGACACTAAACTTGGGGTCTCTATCCAAAATAATTGTCACTAGCACTCCGTGAAATCGAATTATCTATTGGACATAAAGCCTTGTGTATTCTTCCAATAAGAAATCCTTTCGTACCGCTAAGAAATGAGCTGACTTGGTTAGCTTGTCAACTATTACCTAGATAGAATCATGGCCTCTTTGGCACCTTGAAAGTCCCATGACGAAGCCCATTGTGATATGTTCCCATTTCCATTTTGGGATTTCTAGTGGTTGAAATAATCCACTAGGCTTGAAATGCTGTGCCTTTACTTGTTGACACATTAAACATTTGGCGATGTATTTGGCACTATCAACCTTCATGCCATTCCACCAATAATATTGTTTGAGATTCCAGCACATCTCTATGCTACCTAGATGTATGTTGTAGTTACTTCGGTGAGCATTTGATAGGATTTCTTCCTTTAGTTTTGCATTGTTGAGTATGCACAATCGTCTATGGAATTTCAATACTCCATCTTTAGTCACTTAAAAATCAAATTTTTTTTTTTGAAAGGGATAAGTGCTGCGGAAGTCCTAAAACTTGTTATAAAAATGCATTTGAGTCTTAAAACTTGCAAAAAGTGCAAATAAATCCTAAAACTTATCAAAATGTTTCATTTGAGTCCTAAAATCGATGCCGTTAGCTTTTTCCGTTAAAATTGCTGACGTGGCATTTAAAATTAATTTTTATTTTCCACATGGCTTTTTAATGATTTTTTATTCATTTAAAAAAAAGATTTAAAAACAAAAAAATAGATTTATTCATTTTATCTTATTTAAAAAAAAAAAAAAGCGAAAATTTATTTAAAAAAGAAAACAGTTCAAAAAAAAAAAAAGTCAGCCTCGCCGGAGGGGTTGGCGACGGTCGTCGGCCTTCGCCGGCCCCAGGCGAGGGCTGGCGACCCTCACCAAGCTTGGGTGAGGTGCCCAGATTTGAGCACGCTAGCCCTCGTGGGAGGTCGGTGAGGCTTGCCAAATCTGGGTGAGCCTCGCCGAGATTTGGCAAGCCTCGCCGGCCTCGAGCGAGGGCCGACAAGGCGTCGCCCAAGGTGGGTGACGGTCGCCGGCCCCTCGTGAGGGCTGGTAACGGCTCGCCCGGGCTGGGCGACAGCCGCCGACCCCTCGTGAGGGCTGGTAACGGCTCGCCCGGGCGGGCGACGCGCCGCCGCCCCTCGTGAGGGTTGGTATGTCTAGATCCGGCTCCCTCGCTTGAGCTTGGCGAGGGTCACCGGCCCTCACCCCGGCCGGGAGGGCCAGCCACCCGAGGCGAGGACCGGCAACCGTTGTCGGCCCTTCCAAAGTGAGGCTGCCTTTTTTTTGAATTGTTTTCTTTTTTTAAATAAATTTTCACTTTTTTTTTTTTTTTTTTTGGTTGAAAATAAGATAACATGAATAAATCTAATTTTTTAGTTTTTAAATCTATTTAAAAAATGAATAAAAATCATTAAAAAAGCCACGTGGAAAATAAAAATTAATTTTAAATGCCACGTCGTATTTTTAACGGAAAAAGGCTAACGGCGTCGATTTTAGGACTCAAATGAAACATTTTGATAATTTTTAGGACTTATTTGCACTTTTTGCAAGTTTTAAGACTCAATTGCATTTTCGTTATAAGTTTTAGGACTTTCGTAGCACTTATCCCTTTTTGAAACTCCTCAAATTTTCTGAAGTTTGAGGTCGTCTTGTTGTAATGCTTTAATCTTCGACTACACTTCCAATTCAATTCTAAAGTAGCCAAAAGATTAGAAAGTTGATTTACCTCACATTTGTATTCCAAATCTCAAATTCCTTCAGGAAGACTTCATTCTCAAACCATCACTTGTGCGATAGTTGATTTCTGACTAAGAGCATCAACCACCTTGTCAGCTTTCCTAGGGTGGTCAAGAATATCACAGTTGTAATCATTGAGAAGTTCCATCCAAAATAAAAAGCATTGTCTTCCTTAACATTGCCCACACAACAAATTATCTATTACAAATTCCTCATATTTTTTTATCTTACAATTAAAAAATCTTCTCATAGTGACCTTGGTGAATTAAAATTCATGGGGAATACAATTGGATAAGGCCTGTTGGGTTGGACCCATATCTTACATTCGTGTTGAAAAGTAAAATTCTTCTTAATTGGTACCATTGTTTCGTATGATGTATTTCAATTAGTGTGATCATCCTTAACCATAGGAGGGGACCATGTTCGTTATGTCAAAGTTCAGTATTGGTGCAAATTGCACCTTGTTTCTCAACGTCCATCACACGAAATGTCGGTAGGATGAACAAAACCTTAAATCAATAAGTAGTTAGGAAACACCACAACCTAAGACTGAGCAACTATCACAAGAAAGTATAATAGGAGTCATTATATATTTTTGACCTCGATAGGTCGTGCCACATAGAATGATCGGCATCTACATTAGCAATTCCCGTCTAAGATTGTCTAAATGAACTTAATTAACAAAATGTGAAAGTATTTACGACTCAATAGAAAATTTAAAAATATTTAAACTAAATTGGTTAAAGTACAATAAACATTTGATATTTCGGACAATTTTCTCATAGAACTTGAAGTAAGGCACAAAATTTCTTCTATAGAGAGATATGCGGGAGAAAGATGTGAGTGGTTATGGTGATATGGCCATGACAGCGATCGTTGGTGGCTCAATCAGCGGCCTTATGGATGCGACTGGGGCATGGCGAATGCTGTGTCAGCTGGCGACGATGGCAAGTGAACGTGTCCGGAAGCGATGATGGTCAGTGTCATGGCGGTGATGGTTCAGCTGAAATTGAGGTGGGGAGGGAGGAGATAGAGCTTGTTTTTAACTGGAAATAAAACCCAAAATCCAACAACGTTTAATTATTCATCTAAAGTTTTTTCTTATCGAACGTGCAACAAAGCGAAATTGATGCTAGTACCAAATTTCCACGATTTAAGCCATTAAGATTTGAAAAACGGTGATTCTCAACGGAGTTTGACAGATGCCAAAATTATCGTGCGGGTAGAACGCTGTGCTTTTTTTAGACTTTTGAAAAGTGGGTTAAAATTGTTCTTGAGGTGAAAGGCAGGCTCTTGATGATTGTTTGATTGACTGGGATACACATGTTGCTTCCAAATTCTCTTCCTCTTTTCTTCGTATAATTGCTTGATTTTCTGAAGAACTTTTTGGTAACATCTCCATTGAATTAATGCTTAGCGAGTAGTGGCGTTAGATCCGAAGGACTTCAGAGGGTTCTTCCATACCCCCAACTAATCACCTGTAGATCCGAATAAGTGGATTATGCACACAGTGCAGGTGCGAACCCTGACATAACTATGGTGCAAAAAAATCTCATGTTGAGAACAAAGTGAAGTCCAATGGGTATTAAAATAGGAGGTCTCAGACATGATTCCTCAAATTATCCCGAGTTTCCATTCATTAATGCGTGATGGGTTCTATAAAACTTTCACGTACTCACCCATTGGATTCTCACGTTCAAGGCGTTCGTCATCAAGTCGGTTCCCTTTTGGAATCACGTCCAGAAGGTCCCCTTTCTTGTTCTTTTATACCAGAAATATGCCCTTCCTCATTTCCTTTTGTGGATATTGCAAGGACAAAATCTTGACTTGTATAGGTTTGATAAGCATTGCTTATATAGCAGAACTAAATGATTTGCTGTCAAAATTGGAATACACATCCGCATATAGTGGGGATAAGTTTTCCTTCGTGCTCAGTTTAAGGAAAAAGGCTAGCAAAAAACAGCATCAATCTATCTCTAGCTTACACTATAATTATCTTTTATGTCAAAAAGCCTACCCTCACATAAAAAACACACGCTCTCTCTCTCTCTCTTCGCATCCTTGGCTGCGGGAAGACCATTCAGAACGAAACATTGCTGTGGACCGCTGTGAAGTCTAATTTACCACTGTAGAATCTAGCATGAGTAGTGGAGGAGGCATCCAGTACCATTACCTGACTGATGGATGGTACATCCGAACAAAGATGAAGTTGAATGAAGAGAGGAGATGCAGATGCAAATGATCCCTTTAGTAATATGGATAGAACACGGTCCTGCACGTCTCAAACATATCATGAAATGAGGGCTATTTACATGTCAATTTTGTTCGGGCAAGATAAATACAAGGCCTCCATTCTCTGACATTCTTGCTCAAACGACCGGGTACTTTGGCAGACCACAAATCAAGATCAGGCGAAGGTCCGGTGAGGGCTAGATAGTTTTCACCTTCTGCCTGTGCAGTTCTTCTCCAGCTCAACTCTCCTGGGAATGCACTCAGCATTGCCTTGATTGTGGAATTCAGCTCCCACTTTCTAGTGATTCCTGTGGGATCGGTGTCATCAATTCCCCCGCAGTTCACCATGATGCGACCACTGGGCATCAACCTCTCCTTGAACTCCACCCAAGTCTCGACCTCCTGCAACTGCGGCAACACCCTGCCTCCCGCAAACAAGTCGACTGCTATCCCTGAGTAATATCCTCCATCATCCTTTATCACAGCAGAAAGGACATCGCCAATGTGAACGCTGAGCATCCCACCTGCTCGATTAGGCTTTTCCAAATCAGAGAGCCCCATATACTCTCTGGCTTTGTCAATCAGAACCTCGTCAATCTCCCACCCTTCAATCTGCAACCAAGGCCACAGTTGCAGCATCAGATGAGCAGCAGTCCGCCCCCTAATCCAAAGATGGCGATGGGGCCTTTGGGGACTATGGCTGGCAGGCTTGCAAACTCGTCCCAGTAGGAACCACTCCATTTGTCCTCTCCTTTATTCACCATGCTGTGAACGTTGTGGGTGGAGTCCAACAACAGGAACCGGGATCTTGCAGTGTCCACTATGACAATGTCGTTGTACTGGCTCCTCGTTGCTGTCATTACTCGAAACTCTTCTTGGTCTTCCTCTTCCTGGTCCGAATTTGGATGGGCTCCTTGGACGACCACGTGCCTCTTGAATCCACCCCTCCCGCTCCAACGGAAGGAAGTAATGCAGCACCTGATTGGGAAACTGGTCTGAAATTTAGTCGACCGTGATTCAAGAAGGGAGATTTGCCCATTCGACCGACCGAACCCTGAAATCACAGATTTATGCGCCGGAACTGAATGCAGCATTGCTCTGCCTCAGCTTGCAGGATCCAATAGAATAAGAGATAACATAGACAGGGGGAGGCTGAGGCTTATCTTTTAGCTAGCTGCTGCTCCTTCAGAGCCTGGTGGGCCGGCCTCTCTTATTTATAAGGCAAAAGCAATATAAAGTAGCGGCCCCTATTTTCTTTTCTTTTTTCATAAAAAACCCCCAACTCTAATTCTAGTCCCAATTATAAGAGAAACTGTAAAATTAGGATAAAAATCATAGTTGGAGGTTTTTTTTTTTAGGATATTAGGTCAAATATAAACACATACCTTTATTGTTGTGACAATTTTAGCATGAACTTTCAAATGTACCAATTAGAAACATAAATTTTCATCTATTTGACAGATTGAGGATCCGATAGCCTCCATTTGCAATACTATCTTTTAATTATCCTTTATGATTTTGAAAATTCATAGAATTGCTATTAAGGCTATATCTTCGCCTTCATTTAATACACATGTTAAAGGATGACAAAGTGAAGTAACTAATCTCTTGACAAATTATTTTTCTCAAGGAAATGATTATGCGGAAACAAGAGAAGGGAGAGCTGCTCTTGGAAGAGAGGTGGCCTTATTGGCCGACGAAAGGGTTGACGTCGTTGAAGAAGAGAATTGTCAAAATAAAAATCAAGGAAAAAGCTTCAGATTAACTCCCTGGGGTTCAAAGATACAGCAAGAAAAAGTAGCCCCGCTGATATTATCTCTGGTAAGAAAGGGCAGACAATCTTAGTGGAGGATACTAGTAAATTAGCCCAAGGTCCTAGGCAGTCTTTACGATTGATTGAAGAAGCTCCAATACATAGATGATAGAACACTTAATGAGCTTCTATCAGTAGAATCTTGTTTGAGTAACGTGGGGAAAATTGTCTAAAAAGTTCTGACCTTATTGCACTTTTTTCCAATTCAGTTCTAAACTTTTTAATTTTACCAATTTAGTTTTCAACCTTTTTTATTTACTACCAATTGAGTCTATTCAGCAAATTTTAGCAAGAAAATATTGACGTGGATGTTGATAGTGCCACGTAGGACCGTCATTGCTAACATGGACATTTTCTAATAATATTTTAATAATTTTTAAATTATTATTTCTATTGTTTTTTTTTTCATTCTTTTCTTTATTTTCTTTCTTTTCTCCTTGGCTTTTTTTTTTCCTTTTCGGTGGCAGGCCACCAGCCACAGGTGACAGCCAATAGGTTGGCCTCGCCTACCATAGAAAAGGCTTGGCCGGGCAAGGGCAAGCCTTAGCGAGCCCTCACTTAGGCTAGGGCGGCCTCGATGGGTGTCAACCGAGTGAGGTCGTGCTAGCCTAGGTAAGGGCCGGCCTCGCCAAATCTGATGAGGGGAGTCCTTGCCAAGGTTAATCCTCACCTAGGCAAGGTTGATCCTCACTGGGGCTCATGCCCCAATCCTCTGAACGCGTGTCCATCCCTCAGTGGTCGATTAAATAGTGACATCCCAGGACGTGTCGCCGACTCATTCATTTTAATACGCATGCGGAATAATAATCCCCAGACAACAATCATATGGGATAGGAAACAAATTTTCGAAAACCACAACACCCTTATATACATATCATACCAAGTTATATACAGCACTAGTCTATATATACAAGTCTGCAAAAGATGGAAAAGCTACCAGTCCCCTAAACATTCGAGTCTTCAACTGAATACTCCGAGGACCTTGGATTCGATAAACTCGGGTCCACCATTGAACCACCTGGAAGGTCAGCCGTACCCTCGCCAAAAGCTATCTCTAGCACCAACCTAGGAATCTTAGACTCCGAAAGGGGGCTTTCTCTTGGTCCATTTCGCTCGTGTTGATACCACGATCTAAATTTATGGGATACCTTATGGGGTAGACCCGCATCAACCCAAACAGTGGATCTCATGAATTCGTAGACCCAAGCTCCTTGACTCCAAGGGAGGAAAATTTGAGAGTGCTGTTCGGTGACCTTCTTCGGCTGTCCAAAATGCTCGGAAGGTACTGCCATATAAGGACTTGTAAATGTTACCCCACAATGGGGTGAGACGATGTCTTAGTAAGTTCACCCCCTAAGTACCGACTAGGAAGGAAATACACCCAAATGTTATCTAGTCACGCACGAGATAGAAGACTTACCTTTGCCTCAGTCCCTTCTTGCAAGTTAGTACGATTCAACCACTCGACTGGTCACTTCGAATCCAATCAAATTCAATCATCAGTCAATTGACCTATTCGATTCCATATCATCCATACCATCTATTTGTCGACCTAAATCAATACTATCTATCAGACAATACTATCTATCAAGTTGTTTCATTGAAACGATTACTGCTTACCTAAGTTGATATATAACCAATGCTCGCCTAAGCTGATATGGATAGATAGCATAGCTCACCGAAGCTCATATATGCTCACCGAAGCTGATTTATGCTCACCGAAGCTGATTTAGAGCTATTATACTCATCCACTAACCTTTTCATTGTTTTCATAATACCCAGTAAAAATAATTGTGTGCGGGTACACGGTAGAACTAAGCCAAAAATATAATATCTTAATTTTATAACATCCCACTAATTATATAGTCTATAAAAACATTTTTTTGGTATTGTAAACCGACGCCCGGTATTTTCCCAATTAAATACTGAAATTATTAAATTTTGGGATAAATACCCAAAATTACAATCAACACCCAAATTGCACAAACCAACACTTAATTAAATAAACCAATCATACCATTGCGATCAGCACGAAATTCCGGTCACCGACTATCCCGGTCTAATTTCTGAAAAATAATAATTGATTAAATAATTATCAAAATTAATTAAATAAATACCATAAATGCAACTTAGGTCGAAAAAGCCTAATTAAATACCGAGACGAGCCCAAAAAATCTTCTAACCAATCTAAATAAATACTATAACTTATCTAGTTATTAATTAAGCTACTCTAACCACCTAACATACAATAACGGTTAATTAAATTTCTAATATGTTCTTACTAACCACCTAAACCATACTTAGCCTAAACTAATCAACCCTTAAGCATAATTAACTTTCTAAGTGGAGATTAGTGAGTAAACTCACCGGTTTTGAAATTCGATGAGTTCACGGCGATGGCAAGCGGAGATGAGTGACAAACTCCAAAGCGGCAATGTACTACAAGGTCCGGAAGCGGTCCAAAGTGGGCTAAATAGTGCACGGCTTCTTGCTAGGTTTAGTTTCTATGGTTGGGTCGAGGGAGTTGTTGGGATGGTGGTCTTGGGCTGAAACGATGAGGGTGAGGTGGATGGGCTGTTGCGGGGTTGAATGGCCAACGGCGGGTGACGGTGGCAACCTAAACGGCAACCACAATGGTGGAACCAGCTCGAGATGGCAAGGGGTGACGACTGGGTGCAACAAGAGCACGGGACAGTAGGATGAGCAGGCGAGGCTCGTGGGGGCGCGACGGGCAAGCAGGCAGCTTGCGATGGCTCCAGCGGCGTGCGACGGGCTGCTCGACGGCAAGGGGAAAAGGCTGCGGTTTTCTTTGGTCTTTTGGAGCTTCAAACAACATGGAAATGGGGAAAGTGGCTAGTGAAGAAGAAGAAAGGGAGACAACAAAGCTTGGAGGGTCCTAAATGGCTTCAACCTCACCCCTTTGTCCCCTTGACCATGGCCTACTGGTTTGCTTGCTTCCTTAGCAATTCTTCCAGCCACAAAGCTTTCTTTAGAAGCTATCGAGATGGTCCAAAGGTAGTGGACTAAGGGGGGCTACGAATTTTGAAGCAATTTCCCCCAAATCATTTTCAATTCTCTCTTGAATTGATTCAATTCAGCCCTCATAAATTCCACCATCGTGTCCACGATCAAAATGATATTTTTCCATGCCAATAGAACCATCTTGCATTCCAAAAACACGATAAAAAATAGTCCCCTGAATTTTCCGGACAAAAACGGCTCTATATTGACTTATCGCCAAAAATCTTGGTTTGTAGAAAAATCTTCGGAGGATGGGTCGATATTCCTAAAATGACTCTTGAAACTCTTGACATGACAGAACTTTCAATTTCTGAAATCGGATTCAAATTCACAGTTAATTTCGATCTGATGCGACTTTAGCCTAACCTAGTATATTGGGTAGCTTTTAGAAATTTTTGGTGCAATTGACCCGTGGTTGATTATTTTCAAGCCACAACGTATCTCTTCAACACATTGGCAACTCTTGGTGGTTGTGAAATTCTCGAGGTTTCAAATACGAACACACGGTTCCAAAACGATAGAAAAATCAGTATAGTACCGATCGACGAGAATTTTGCAATTTGGTGGAATCACCCACGTTTAGCCACACATCTTAGTCGAACCGACCTATCTCTGATCTCCAATCAATTTTTAACTGTGCCGTAATGATCTCTGCAAATGAGCACAGTTGAGTAGTTGATTCCTGGTCAAATTCTCAAGTCTATTGCATTAAAATCTTTTAATGATTTCTCCAGATAGTCTAATTATCTCATGAGTGATTAGCTTAGAGAATAGCACTATAGACGCATCGATTAAAGGCCCGATTCATTCAATTGAAAACCTGATTGGAATTTCAGGATGTCACATTATACTCGGTAGCTGATTTTATGTAGCAATTACTATCCCAAAGTAAAAATCAAGAAGAAGACAAGGTAATGTAGCAATTATTATCCCGGAGTAAAAAGGAAAGCATATAAAAGGTAATATGGTAATTTTTATCACATAACAAAAAGGAAAGATTATAAAAGGTTATAGGGAAACATAAAAGGTAATATGGGAATTCTTATCCCATACTATCAAAGTTGAAGAAAAGAAGAAGGTAATATGGCAATTCTCATACCGAAGATTGTGAATGTATGGCATCTGCGGAAAAGGAAACTTCGATGAAAAGGCGAAAATGAAGAAAAATAAAAGAAGGAAAAAAATAAATAAAAGGAACATGGCAATTATTATCCCATAGTAAAAAGGAATAGAAATAAAAGGTCATACGGTTGTGGCTAGTTGGCAAGATAAGATATCCTCCACTCTCCCTCCATAAATAAGTGAATGATGTTGATATTGGAGCAATGTATTACACAATGAGGAGCTCACCAGTTAAGGGCCTTTTTATTTGTTCTTTACTTGTAACTAGTTGTGCAGGAAGTTTGTTTAGCAAGACATATGTTGAGATCAATAACAATTTGCCTGCTGGAACTACTCTTCAAGTGCATTGCAAATCCAAAGATGACGATCTTGGAATCCATGACATAACGACTAACGGCTGGGGATTCAAATTTAGACCCAATTTCTTCTATAAGACGTTGTTCTTTTGTAGCTTTGCATGGCCAGGTCAATTTCAAAGGTTTGACATATATGATGGTGATAGGGATGCTTATTGTACGAAGTGTATATGGAAGATCTTTCCCAATGGTCCTTGTAAGCTCAATCAAACCGGAGAGATCGGTTCATGTTATCCATGGACCCCTCCTACTCAGTTAGGTAGAAAACCTCTTATGTGAATGTATGATAAAGAAAGATGATGTTGTGAAACAATAAATTGCCATTTAGATGGATTCGTCATCTCTTAAGTAAAAAGTCACCAATTTCTGTTGGGTACTTTTTTCATCTTATAAAAAAATTATCGACTTTCACTTTATATTCAAATCCAACCTCCATTAACCTTCAGACTCAAACTCAATGCAAACGTGCATATAACTGGAGAAATTGCTGCTATTGTGCCATTCCTCTTATTTTCGGCACAGTCATTCCTCAGAGGCCTTCCTATCGAAATATTAAGCAGAATGGATGGAAGTTTTGGAAGAAAACCCAATCGGAAAGTCTCCATGTTGCATCCCCAAGATATGCGGGATAAGTACACTAATGGTGCCATGAGTTGTGTACGGCGCTCACTTTGGTGCCAAAAGTTTCCGTCGGATCACTTAAGTGCCAAATCGGAGGAAAAACGATTACTTTGGTGCCACCGGCGAAAGATTCTGGCCACCGATGAAAGATTCTGGCCAAAATGATTACGTAGCTTTTAAAAAAAAAAATCGATAGGCCTTTAAATGATGTCGTTTTCGGTCCTCCTTAAGAAAATGACACCGTTTTGCCGTCCTACATGGATGGCTTCATGGAAACAACGCCGTTTAGCTCACATGGGGATTGAAATTAGGGTTTCCACTGCTTGGCCACCGTTGTTCGCTTGCCGTCGCTCAGCCACCGTCGCTCAGCCACCGTCGTTCGCTTGCCGTCGCTTAGCCACCGTCGCTCGGCCACCGTCGCTTGGCCATCGTCGCTGCTCGGCCACCGTCGCTCAGCCATCATTGTAGTTGCTTGACCAGGTAAGCGAGGAGAGACTGAGATTGTTGCAGGAAAAATCGAAGGCGAGGGCGGAGGAGGAGGAGGAAGAAGATGGGTCGAAGGTGCTGCTGGTGCGCTGCTGCTGCTGGTGCGTTGCTGGTGTCACTGCTGGTGTGCTACCGGTGCTGTTGCTGGTGCCGTGCTGGTGCTGTTGCTAGTGTGGGTCTTCGAGGAAGAAGACGACACGAAGAAGAGCCTTCCCTCTCTTTCAATTTGGGGATTAGGGTTTCAAAGTTGGGGGAAAAATGCCAAACGGCGTCGTTTTGGTGTTTGGATGTTGACTCAACTCTCCGACGAGCCACGTCAACTTCAAAAATTAATTAAAAAAGGCCACGTCGGATTTCCGGCCAATTTCGTAGGCATTGGCACCAAAGTGAGTATTTTTCAAATTTTTTGGCACTTAAGTGATCTGACGGAAACTTTTGGCACCAAAGTGAGCGCCGTACACAACTTATGGCACCATTAGTGTACTTATCCCCAAGATATGCCGACTCAAACTCAAAGTAAACGTGCATATAACTGGAGAAAATGCCACTACTGTGCCATTCTTCTGATTTTTGGCACAACCTATCCACTGAGGCCTTCCTATCAAAATATTATGCAGAATGGATGGAAGTTTTGGAAGAAAAGCCAGCAGGAAAGTCCCCAGGCCGCATCCCCAAGATATGCCAACACAAACTCAATGCAAACATGCATATAACCGAAGAAATTGCCGCTACTGTGCCGTTCCTCTGATTTTCGGCACAATCTTTCTTTCGAGGCCTTCCTGTTGAAATATTATGTAGCATGGATTGAAGTTTCGGCAGAAAAGCAAGTAGGAAAGTCCCCATGCAGCAACCTTAAGATATGCTGACTCAAACTCAATGAAAACATGCATATAATTGGAGGAAATGCTGCTATTGTGCCGTTCCTCTAATTATTGGCACAATCTTTCTTCCGAGGCATTCCCGTTGAGATATTATGCAGAATGGATGGAAGTTTCAGAAGAAAAGCTAGCCACAAAGTCTCCATGCCGCATCCCCAAGATATGACGACTCAAACTCGATGCAAACGTGCATATAACCGGAGAAATTGCCACTGTTGTGCCACTCCTTTGATTTTCGGCACAGTCTTTCCTCCAAGTCCTTCTATGACATCCTGAATTTCAGACTTTATTTTCAATTTAATAAGTTGGGCTTTTCATCGACATGCCTATGGCCTTATTCTCTGAGAGGGCCCCTCACGAGATAATTAGCCTATTAGGTAGAGCCGTTAAGGGATTTTAACGCAATAACCTTGAGAATTCGACTTGAAATCGATTGCTCGATCGTGCTAATTTGCAAGGGTCATTACAGTATAGTCAAAATCGATCAGAGACTAGAGATAGGTCGATTCGACAGAGGTATGTGATTCATGTGGGTGATTCCACCTAATTGCAAAATTCTTGTTGAATGGCACTAGACCGATTTTTCTGTCATTTCTGTACCCTATGTCCGTATTTGAAACATCGAGATTTTTACGACAATCGGGAGTCGCCAATATGTCCAAGATGCACAATGTGGCTCGAAAATAATCGATTGCAGGTCAGTTGCACTAAAAATTCATAAAAGCTATCCGGTAGATTAGGTCTCGCTTAAATCGCGTCATATTGAAATTAACAGCGAATTTAAACTCGATTTTAGAAATTGAAAGTTTTGCCATGTCACGATTTATTTTAGGAACGTCGACTCATCCTCCGAATTCAGACGAGTCGGAAAAAAATGAAAATTCATAAGGGCCAAATCGAAGGGATTTTTTGGCCTTCTTACCGAGCTATTTGGTGAAAGGAACTTGTAGAAATTATGTGAGCTTCTTCTTCAACAAAATTTGACATCAAATTGGAAAATTGGTGAAGAAATTGAAGTCCAAAGTAGTGAACTACAACATTGGCATCAAATTGAGTTATTTGTGGATTAAATATGCGAGAAAGTATTAAGGGAGCAAGGGGATATGCATGAAGAATTTTGAAGCCAAGTTATGATGAATTTTGGATATATCCATTTGACTTTTGCTCCCTCTTTCTCCCTCATCCGTTGCCATTTCCCCCTCCTTCGGTCTCTCTCTTTCTCGCACGTCTCTCTCCCTCTCCCTTCGTTTGAAGCTCAGGCGTGAAAGGGGCCCCACCAACCGACTTCCTCCCTCTCTCTTTCTTTCACATGCTCCCCTACACTTCTCTTTCATTTTCCCTTCTGTTCTGCCCATCTCCCCTGCAGTTCGTTCTTTTATTTTGGTCCACCGAAGCAGCCCACACTCCACCAATTCCTCCTCTTGGCCACACGTCTCCCACCCGCACCATCATCCCATCTTTTCTCTCTCTCATACTGCCGCTGGTCATCACTTTCCCCACGTTGACTGAATCCCTCCGCTCGCCTGTCTCCTTGTTCGGCCAGTAGCGATGCCAGCCCATTTACTTCCTCCGTCTCTCGCTCGGCCCAGCTCACACGTTCCAGCCTAGCAATTCTTCGTGCACCAACTACTGGAGCCCTGCCGTAGCTCCGCTTGGTCCCCACTACAGCCCGTTGTCCCATCTTCGCTGTTTCAACCGCCGAAGTTGCTGGGTTCAGCTCTCTCGACTATCAAGCAAAAGCTGAAGACCAGCAAGGGTTTTGGGACTTTGGGAGGCCTTTATGAGCCTTTCTCAGCCTTGCTTGGTATCACCGCTTGGGAGTTTATCGCCCGTCTCGGCGTTACTGTCGCCGTGAACTCATCAAAATGCTAATCCAATGAGTTTACTCACTAAACCTTGCTTAGGAGGTTAATTATGCTTAGAGGATGATTAGTGTACGTTAAATAAGGATTAGATGGTTAGTTAGATTAGATTAGTGATTTAATTACCTAAAATTTGCATGTTAGGTGGTTAGGTTAGATTAATTAGAGACTAGACATGTTGTATTAATTATCTAGATTGGTTTAGAAATTTTCCGGGCCCGTCTCACTATTTAATTAGGTTTTTCTAGCCTAAGTTCCCATCTATAGCATTTAATTGTATTTATTTAATTAATTTTGATAATTATTTAATTATTTATTATTTTCAGGAAATTTGACCGGGATAGTCAGCGACTGGAATTTTATACTGATTGTAATGATGTGTTCAATTCATGCAATTGGATGTTAATTTGCGCAAATTGAGTGCTGATTGGATTTTTGGTCATTTATTCCAAAATTTGAGAAATTTCATTATTTATTTAGAAAATTCCTGGTGTTGGGTTCTAACACCGAAAATGATTTTATATATTATAAAAACAGTGGGATTTTAAAAAGAAGATTATGAATTTTTCAGGTTCAATCTAACCGTGTATTATTAATACGAAGAAAATAGGCCATGATTACTATTTTAATTGAGGCATTTTAGTGCAATGCACGATGTGCTAGGCTGAGATTGAATGATTGTGTGTTGGTTAAGAGAACTCGTCTCGAGCTTTTAAGCCGGACGTTACCCTATATGGGATACCCACTCAGTGGAACTCGGGTCGTAGTAGATTCTGGACCTACGCTCCTTCGGGATAGTCGTCTTTGAGAGACGTTGCGGTGCTTAATGGTGGTGAGACGATGCCTGGCTACGCTAGTAGATCACAAAATAGGGGAGAAGTACACTATCAGTGCCATAAGTTGTGTACAACACTCACTTTGGTGCAAAAAGTTTATGTCGGATCACTTAAGTGCCAAATTGGAGGAAAAATGATCACTTTGATGCCACCGGTGAGAAATTCCGGCCAAAATGATTACGTGGCTTTAATATTTAAAAAAAAATCGATAAACCCTTTAAACGATGTCGTTTTTTGTCCTACTTAAGAAAACGACGTTGTTTTGCCATCCTATGTGGATGGCTTAGGAAAAATGACGCTGCATAGCTTACTTGAGATTGAAATTAGGGTTTTTTTTTTGTTCATCCTTGCCGACCTAGCTTGCTCGGCCACTGTCGCTTGGCCACCATTGCTCGGCCACCATCGCTCGGCCAAGAAGTGATGGGAAAATAGGAGGTGAGGGTTGAGGAGGAGGAGGAAGAGGGGGGTTGAAGGTGTAGAGAGAGAGAAGAGGAGGAGTGCGAGGGAAACAAGGAGGGCGTAGATGGAGATGATGGATTGGGCTCTGCTCAGAGAGTGGCTGGTGCTGGTGTTGTTCTTCGGGGAAGAAGAAGACGCCACCATGGCTTCTCTCTCTCTCTGCTGGTGTTGTTCTTCGGGGAAGAAGATGACGCTGCCATGGCTTCTCTCTCTCTCTCTCTGCTGGTGTTGTTCTTCGGGGAAGAAGACGACATCGCCATGGCTTCTCTCTCTCTCTCTCTGCTGGTGTTGTTCTTCGGGGAAGAAGATGACACCGCCATGTCTTCTGTCTCTCTCTCTGCTGGTGTTGTTCTTCGGGGAAGAAGACGACGTTGCCATGGCTTCTCTCTCTCTCTCTCTCTCTCTCTCTCTCTCTCTCTCTCTCTCCTCTTGATTTGGGAACTTAGAGTTTTGACTTGGGGTTTAAGACGCCAAACAACGTCGTTTGGTGGTTTACACGCTGACTGTACTCTTCGGCGAGCCATATTAGTGTAAAAAATTAATAAAAAATAGCCACGTTGGATTTCCAGCCAACCGGATTGGCGTTGGTACTGAAATGATCGTTTTTCAAAATTTTTGGTATTTAAGTGATCCAACGGAAACTTTTTGCACAAAGTGAGCGCCGTACACAACTTATGCCACTGATAGTGTACTTCTCCCGCCAAATAGAGAGTAGGCCGTGCTATAAGCCGGGATCAAAACTAGGAATGCATGATTAATTGAGTTGAACGTGCTAGATTATGGGACAAAATTGTGTGGCACGGTGAGGGACGTGTCATAACGATTTGGCCCTATAATCAGGACCCCTATGCTTGTTTGAAAATCAAGTGTGGCGTTCTAGTTGATGAGCTTGATTGTTGCTCATGATTTCGTGCTGTTTGTGATATGAATTGTGCTAACATGCAGGGAGGATCTGAGATGAGTTAAGTCTCATTGGTTGTGTGATTGTGTGGTTAAGACGCCTCTAGGCATATTGCCCTCCTAATTTTTGGCATAGTCTTTCCTTTGCAGCCTTCCTTTTGAAATATTATGCAGAATGGGATGGAACTTTCGAAAGAAAAGCCAGCCAGAAAGTCCCCATGATGCATCCCCAAGATATGCTGACTTAAACTCAATGTAAACGTGTATATAACTGGAGAAATTGCCGCTATTGTACCGTTTCCCTCATGTTCAGCACAGTCTTTCCTCCGAGGCCTTCCTTTCGAAATATTATGCAGAATGGATGGAACTTTCAGAAGAAAAGCCAGCCGGAAAGTCCCCATGCCACATCCCCAAGATATGTCAAGTCAAACTCAATGCAAACGTGCATATAACTGGAGAAATTGCCACTATTGTCCCGTTCCCCTAATTTTCGGCATAGTCTTTCCTCTGCGGCTTTCCTTTCGAAATATTATAAAGAATGGGATGGAACTTTCAAAAGAAAAGCCAGCCAGAAAATCCCCATGACGCATCCCAAAGATATGCCAACTTAAACTCAATGCAAACGTGTATATAATTGGAGAAATTGCCGCTACTGCGCTGATCCCCTAATGTTCAGCATAGTCTTTCCTCCGAGGCCTTCCTTCTAAAATATCCAGCCAGGAAGTCCCCATGTCGAATCCCAAAAAATGTCGAGTCAAAATCAATGCAAACGTGCATAAAACTAGAGAAATTTCCGCATATGTCCCGTTCCACTAGTTTTCGGCATAGTCTTTCCTCCGCGGCCTTCATTTCTAAATATTTTTCAGAATGGGATAATAAAACTTTCGCAAGAAAAGCCAGCGATAAAGTCCCCATGACGCATCCCAAAGGTATGCCGACTTAAACACAATGCAAATGTATATATAACTGGAGAAATTGCCGCTATCGTGCCGATACCCTAATGTTCGGCATAGTCTTTACTCCGAGGCCTACCTTATGAAATATTAGGGTTTAGGGTTTAGGGTTTAGGGTTTTAGGGTTTAGGGTTTAGGGTTAAGGGATATATCAAGTTAATTAGTAATTTCATGATGAAATAATTGAAAAATATATAAAAATTCAGAATGATCATGAAATATATACAGCCATGTTAGAGGGACTTTTTTAGGCCTGAAAATAACAGAGAATAAATGATTTTAGTTAAAGTGATATTTAGATATAATGTTTGTGTGAGACTCACATATAAAAAGCTAAGGGGTTCGAATTTGTGCAGAGGACGCCGTTACTTTGTAAGGTGGTGGACAGAAGGAGAAAGGCTGCATCCCCTCAGTCGGATAAATAAAAGAGGAGACGAAAATCAATGGAACACCTCCAAAATAAATAATAACGATAAAAACAACAAAATCAGCAGAGAATCCATCTTGGATAAGAATTCATGTCCGGAAGCTGTACGGAACACTCTCCCCCGCCTCTCTGCCCTTTCTTATCTCATTCTTCTTCTTCGGTTTGTCTCTGTCGCATCCTCATCCTTTCCCCCGTCTTTTTCGCATTCCCAGAGAAACCTTTGACTTCCCTTCCCTCTCTGTACGGACACACCTCTCCCCCTGTTTCTTCTTCGCATCCTTCCGTTTGAGGTCCGAAGAGAAACCCCGAAGCGTGTCCACGGAAGCCCTCAACGACGCCATCACTCTCGTGACTCCCTCCCTCCCTCCCTCTCTCTCTCTCTCTCTCTCTCTCTCTCTCTATCTCTTGCTGGTAGAGCGGAAGCTAGTATTCGCTTTATCACACTCGCTTGATTAGAAAACGAAAAAGTATCGAACTTTTTCGATGGCAAAGGAGCGTTTCATTGTGCATGTTCTGATCTTTGTTTGCCTTGAATCTGCAGTTATATTCTTCTGTAAAATGACGAGCGAGATGCAGCCAAGTATAGCACAGGGTCCCGGAAGTGAGGGATCGTTCTCTTCGCACCCGTCAGTTGATGGCTCCGATTTTGCAACCCCGTGAGTTACATGCATTTATGTTAACATCATGAACTTTCCTCGTCCTGCAACCCGAGAATCATTTGTGGACTTCTCGGCAGTTAACTATTCGTTTCCCTTTTTTTTTTCTCATTTTCTGTACTTTCCTTTACAGCCAAAATGATTGTTGATGTAACCTTTACTATGACGTAAAAATTGATGATTCAACAAGTATGTTTTGAGGAAAGATCGAAAACAGACAACTAAGAAGATTATAAAACCAACTACGGAATTTAAAGTGTAATAGAACAATCTAACGTCCGGGCAAGTCTAGTCATAATCTCTCAAATCTGACTATCCTAGATATAGCATAATTCCAATATAACATGCATAGTATAGAAAATCAAGAATATAACACCTAAACTCAAAAACAAAAAGGTGACAATTATTTTTGATCTTAAAATAACCCATGAACTTGAATAATCCCCATATCATCCTAAAACCATAAACAAATGCTCGGTATTGAAATAAATCCAAAAATGAAAATACCCACAAGTAACAATTATTTTGAAATAAGCCCTACATGTAAACCAAGAAATCTCAAAACGAGCATCAAATGACCTTGATATGACCCGAAAACCATTAAATTATCTCGAAGAATTGCTAGTAACATCAAAAGAAAGAAAGACTAGTAATATAACACCAAAACCAAAAATAAATAATACAGTAATGTAATCATGAAATAACTCCCATAACCAAAAACAAATCATAAGTAACTCAAAATGAGTCTAAAATAACCCCGATTTACCCCCTTCAACCATTAATAAATGCTCACCATTTAAATGAGAAAATGCAAAAAAATCCGTGCCACAAGTACGTTTCGAGTTTTGGGCGTTGGGGGTTTTGGGATTGGGGTTAACGGTTGGGGATTGGGATTGGGTTTGGGTTAGGGGTATCAAGCTATAGGGTTTTGTGTTTACATGGTTTGCGGGTTGGAGGTGGGGCTTGGGGATTTGTGGATTAGGGTTTAGGGTTTTAGGGTTTAAGGTTTAATATGGTGCCTGTTTAGGCCGCCTTTGAGATGAATTTGCGTTCTAATCGAGGCTTAGGTTGTTGATTTGCTGAGATTTATCTCATCCCATCGTGGTTAACCTTTTTCAGGGCCGTAGTGTGGAGATTTGCTAAGTGCAGATTTGGTGGGCGCGAGATGCGACACATTTTGGCTGGCTCTGTTGCTAGTGAAGTTTAGGTTCACCTTAGTTCCTGAAGGTTTTTGAAAGAGTCGATAGGAAGTGGCCATAGGAAGGCTTGTAAGTATTAAACTTCCTAGGGTTAACCGTTGATAAATGAATATGTTGGTTTTGGCAATGGTTGTCGTGTTTTTACTATCCCTATGTTTATTTATTGGTCGGAGGTTTATTTAATTCGCTTCCGTATGTGCTTAATTAAAAGATAAATAGAATGGGTCGGCAACGTGTCTTAGGACGTCGCATTTTTAATCGACCACCGAGGGATGTGTGCGTACCTAGGGTTCGGGGCGTGACACATATTGTACCTTATTCATGTTGTTAATGACTCAATGCTCTACACATTCTTTTCATGATGATATAGTTGTAAATTTGCGCATGTATTTCCAAAATCATAAAAAATATAGGAAAAATACGCAAAAATACCATAAAATATGCATATTTAGGGTTCCATACTTATTTTCATATCCACAAAATCATCAAACATAAAAAAAAAAAACATCATAGTGTAGAGCATCACCATACAAGTACATATATACCTAGAAAGCCCAATCAGAGCTTGGACGCGCTCATACACGCTTTCAGAATACGCGGCGCTTGTAATGCACGTGTAGGCTTGCCCAGAGCAGTCTGAACCGGTAGTTCGACCGGTTCAACCGGTCAACTCACAGTCCAATTGGTTAGGTTGGTCCGGTCAATGGATAATTAGGTCAGGCGGGTCAATGGGTCGGGTCTTGGGTTGAGTCAATTGGGTCAGTCAACGGGTGCAACCTCCTCCAGCGGCATGCTAGCCACAGTTTTGCACATCTTGAC
The DNA here is from genome assembly GCF_016545825.1 of Eucalyptus grandis. Lineage (NCBI taxonomy): Eukaryota > Viridiplantae > Streptophyta > Magnoliopsida > Myrtales > Myrtaceae > Eucalyptus > Eucalyptus grandis. The sequence continues at coordinate 57,657,239 of NC_052617.1, forward strand.
GAGCCCATTTGGTTTATCTGATCAAAATTTATCTTTTACCGCACACAAAATTACGAAAAAAGGGCAAAATTCACACATTCGAGTTCTAGCCTATGGTTGCTCTAATTAGGGGTGTCAACGGTTCGGTTCGGTTCGGTTTTTCTAAAAAATCGAACCGAACCGAATCGTTAAAAAAAATCTTCCGAACCGAACCGATTCGGTTCAGTTCGGTTTTGGGTTTTGGGTTTTTTTTTTTTTTTCGAAATTGGGGAGAACAGGCTAGAGAGAATAGACGGGGGAATCGGGGGGCTTCTCTACGTTCTTCTAAAAACACAAAAACACAAAAACGAAAGCTTTATAGGGAAAAGTTAAAAGGAAAAGCTGTACAGCAGCAACTGCACTCTGCAGAGAGGAGACAGAGAGGGAAGAGACGTGAACGTGAAGGACAGGCCAGCAGAAGGAAAAAGCGGAGCACTGTTCATCTTCTTCCCCCCGTACTCGCTGCCCGTGTCCGCCGTTCGCGAGCCCAGCACAGGCGGCCTAGCGGCCGGTCACCGCCGCTCCGCCGGTCTCGCCCGCGACGTGCAGCCCTGTCGCCCGATCGCCTCCGCCACTGCCCGCTCAGCCATGCCGGAACGCTCGCCGCCTCCGAGCATCTCCACCTGCAACCTGACGCCAGCAGATCCCGGGCCGGTCACCCCTCACCTGCGAGCTCGCATCGCCGCTCCGCCAGCGACCCGCGAGCCCGACGCCTGCAGTCGCGCCACCGCTCACTCGTCCCCTGCAGCTCCCCCCTCCGAGCGACGGCACCACAGCAGCTTCCCCTCCGCCGCACCTGAGTGATCTGCAGCCTTCCTCGCCGAGCCCCCTACTGCCAGAGGAGGACTCAGAGCCAGAGGAGACGGGAATCGGGAGAGATAAAAATGGTTTGTAGATTTTATCGGTTTATGGTTCGGTTAACCG